>NW_024715069.1:0-20685 GCF_018991925.1 Homarus americanus
AGCACACTCCCGGTACACTCCAGTCTCACTCCTATTACTCTCCCTGGTCCCAGTCCTCCCGGTATACTCAGTCTCCTCCTAGTACTCTCCCTGCACCTCAGTACTCCCGGTACCTCTCTTTGGTCTGTCTATATAGTACCGTGTGTTGATACACTGGTCGACTCACTCTGTCATCGTCACTAGTGTTAATAAAGCCACAGTACCACCTTTACTATGAGCTAAGTATACTGTATGTGTCAGCGCTATACTGTATATCATATAATATCCAGTTACACGCTTCAGAATCTCAATTATGATATTATAAACTGGAGGAGAGAGAGAGAGAGAGAGAATCAGTATCTCCCAGCAGCCAATAAGATAAATAAAGTTTTAGGGAGGAAGGAAGTTGAACCTTTTACTAAGAAATATGAAGAGGATCCATCAATAGGTAGGCGAGTCTGCCTCACATGCTCTCACACTCATACGACTAAAAGATCACACAAGTTTATATCTCAGTCATCTAAGTTTCTGAAGAGCTTTTAAGAGATATCAAGAGAGAGGAGATATACTTAAGATAACATCCTGCAGAATATGTAATGATATCGCCTCTGTAATGTTCAGTGTCTGTGTTATATTTGGAGTTTTTCCTTTAACTGCTAAATTTGCAAAGTTTGTCAGGTGTATTTGATGTTTTCTTTGTAGTTTAGCTATGATAAGAGTGATAAGGAGCTGTGTGTGTGTGTGTGTGTGTGTGTGTGTGTGTGTGTGTGTGTGTGTGTGTGTGTGTGTGTGTGTACAGCAGACAACTGATCTCATTTTGAATAGAGGATAACCGAGATCACTGAACGTCCTGATGAGTGTCATAACCACTAAACAATGGCACTACCCCACCTCCCTCACCCCCACCTCCTCACCATCACCCCCTCACCTCCCTCACACCCCTCACCCCACCCCCCAATCCCCCCCCCCCTCACCCCCTCACCCCCCCCCCACCCCACCTCCCTCCCCACCCCTCACCTCCCTCACCCATCACCCCCTCACCTCCCATCCACACCCCTCACCTCCCCCACCCCTCGCCCTCCATCACCCTCCCAGAAGGCTGTTTAAGGTAGAGTGTAATATTCCCACACTGTCTCTAGCAGGCAGTCAGGCCAACAGACCCACTTTCATCTATTACTGTGACCTTCATTAATCAATAAACCAGGCGCTGGGAGTAGGACAAAACAGCTTCACCAGGTGCTGGGGTAAGACAAAACATCTTCACCAGGCGCTGGGGTAGAAAAAAACAGCTTCCCAGGCGCTGGGAGTAGGACAAAACAGCTTCACCAGGCGCTGGGAGTAGGACAAAACAGCTTCACATGGGAGTAAGACAAAAACAGCGTCACCAGGTGCTGGGAGTAGGACAAAAACAGCTTCACCAGGCGCTGGGAGTAAGACAAAACAGCGTCACCAGGCACTGGGAGTAGGACAAAACAGCTTCCAGGCGCTGGGAGTAGGACAAAACAGCTTCACCAGGCGCTGGGGTAGGACAAAAACAGCCACCAGGCGCTGGGAGTAAGACAAAAACAGCTTCACCAGGCGCTGGGAGTAGGACAAAAACAGCTTCACCAGGCGCTGGGAGTAGGACAAAAACAGCTTCACCAGGCACTGGGAGTGGGACAAAACAGCTTCACCAGGCGCTGGGAGTAGGACAAAAACAGCTTCACCAGGCACTGGGAGTAGGACAAAAACAGCGTCACGGTACTGGGAGTGGGACAAAAACAGCTTCACCAGGCGCCAGGAGTGAGACAAAACAGCTTCACCAGGCGCTGGGAGTAGGACAAAAAAAGCTCACCAGGTGCTGGGAGTAGGACAAAAACAGCTTCACCAGGCGCTGGGAGTAGGACAAAACAGCTCCCAGGCTGGGAGTAGGACAAAACAGCTTCACCAGGCGCTGGGAGTAGGACAAAACAGCTTCACCAGGCGCTGGGAGGACAAAACAGCTTCCACCAGGCACTGGGAGTAGGACAAAACAGCTTCACCAGGCGCTGGGAGTAGGGACAAAAACAGCTTCACCAGGTACTGGGAGAGGACAAAACAGCCACCAGGCCTGGGAGAGACAAAACAGCTTCACCAGGCGCTGGGAGTAAGACAAAAACAGCTTCACCAGGTACTGGGAGTAGGACAAAAACAGCTTCACCAGGCGCTGGGAGTAGGACAAACAGCCACCAGGCCTGGGAGACAAAACAGCTTCACCAGGTACTGGGAGTAGGACAAAACAGCTTCACCAGGTACTGAGAGACAAACAGCTTCACCAGGCGCTGGGAGTAGGACAAAACAGCTTCACCAGGTACTGGGAGTAAGACAAAAACAGCTCACCAGGTACTGGAGTAGGACAAAACCTTCACCAGGTACTGGGAGTAGGACAAAACAGCTTCACCAGGCGCTGGGAGTAGGACAAAACAGCTTCACCAGGTACTGGGAGTAAGACAAAACAGCTTCACCAGGTACTGGGAGTAGACAAAAACAGCTTCACCAGGTACTGGGAGTAGGACAAAACAGCTTCACCCAGGCGCTGGGAGAGACAAAACAGCTTCACCAGGTACTGGGAGTAGGACAAAAACAGCTTCACCAGGTACTGGGAGTAGGACAAAACAGCTTCACCAGGCGCTGGGAGTAGGACAAAAACAGCTTCACCAGGCGCTGGGAGACAAAAACAGCTTCACCAGGTACTGGGAGTAGGACAAAAACAGTCACCAGGTACTGGGAGTAGGACAAAACAGTCACCAGGCGCTGGGAGGATAAAAACAGCTTCACCAGACGCTGGAGAGAGATAAAAACAGCTTCACCAGGTACTGGGAGTAAGACAAAACAGCTTCACCAGGTACCTGGGAGTAGACAAAAACAGCTTCACCAGGCGCTGGGAGTAAGACAAAAACAGCTTCACCAGGTACTGGGAGTAGGACAAAAACAGCTTCACCAGGCGCTGGGAAAGACAAAACAGCTTCACCAGGCGCTGGGAGTAGGGTAAAACAGCTTCACCAGGCGCTGGGAGTAAGACAAAAACAGCTCTCACCAGGTACTGGAGTAGGACAAAACAGCTTCACCAGGCGCTGGGGAGACAAAAACAGCTTCACCAGGCGCTGGGAGTAGGGACAAAACAGCTTCACCAGGCGCTGGGAGTAGGCAAAACAGCTTCACCAGACGCTGAGAGTAGATAAAACAGCTTCACCAGGCGCTGGGAGTAGACAAAAACAGCTTCACCAGGCACTGGGAGTAAGACAAAACAGCTTCACCAGGCGCTGAGTAGGGTAAAACAGCTTCACCAGGCGCTGGGAGTAGGACAAAACAGCTTCACCAGGCGCTGGGAGTAGAACAAAAACAGCTTCACCAGGCGCTGGGAGTAAGACAAAAACAGCTTCACCAGGCGCTGGGAGTAGGGTAAAAAACAGCTTCACCAGGTACTGGGAGAGACAAAACAGCTTCACCAGGCGCTGGGAGTAGGACAAAACAGCTCACCAGGCGCTGGGAGTAGGACAAAACAGCTTCACCAGGCGCTAGGAGTAGGGTAAAACAGCTTCACCAGGTACTGGGAGTAGGACAAAACAGCTTCACCAGGCGCTGGGAGGACAAAAACAGCTCCACCAGGCGCTGGGAGTAGGACAAAAACAGCTTCACCAGGCGCTGGGAGTAGGGTAAAACAGCTTCACCAGGCGCTGGGAGTAGGATAAAAGCAGCCACCAGGTACTGGGAGAGGGACAAAACAGCTTCACCAGGCGCTGGGAGTAGGACAAAAACAGCTTCACCAGGCGCTGGGAGTAGGACAAAACAGTCACCAGGTGCTGGGAGTAGGACAAAAACAGCTTCACCAGGCGCTGGGAGTAGGACAAAAACAGCTTCACCAGGCGCTGGGAGTAGGACAAAAAACAGCTTCACCTGAGGCAACAGCTTCACCAGGCGCTGGGAGTAGGACAAAAACAGCTTCACCAGGCGCTGGGGAATTGGGACAAAAACAGCTTCACCAGGTACTGGGAGTAGGACAAAAACAGCTTCACCAGGCGCTGGGGTAGGACACAAAAGCTTCACCAGGCGCTGGGTAGGACAAAACAGCTTCACCAGGCGCTGGAGTGGGACAAAACAGCTTCACCAGGCGCTGGGAGTGGGACAAAAACAGCTTCACCAGGCGCTGGGAGTAGGACAAAACAGCTTCACCAGGCGGTGGGAGTAGGACAAAAACAGCTTCACCAGGCGCTGGGAGTAGGACAAAAACAGCTTCACTAGGCGCTGGGAGTAGGACAAAACAGCTTCACCAGGCGCTGGGAGTAGGACAAAACAGCTTCACCAGGCGGTGGGAGTAGGACAAAACAGCTTCACCAGTTACTGGGAAGGACAAAAACAGCTTCACCAGGTACTGGGAGGACAAAAACAGCTTCACCAGGCGCTGGGAGTAGGACAAAAACAGCTTCACCAGGCGCTGGGAGTAGGACAAAAACAGCTTCCAGGTACTGGGAGAAGGACAAAAACAGCTTCACCAGGCGCTGGGAGTAGGACAAAAACAGCTTCACCAGGCGCTGGGATGGGACAAAACAGCTTCAGCCAGTACTGGGAGTGGGACAAACAGCTTCACCAGGCGCTGGGAGTAGGACAAAACAGCTTCACCAGGCGCTGGGAGTAGGACAAAACAGCTTCACCAGGCTGGGGTGGGACAAAACAGCTACTGGTACTGGGGAGTGGGACAAAACAGCTTCACCAGGGCTGGGAGTAGGACAAAACAGCTTCACCAGGTATTGGGAGTGGGACAAAACAGCTTCACCAGGTACTGGGAGTGGGACAAAACAGCTTCACCAGGCGCTGGGGTGGGATAAAACAGCTTCACCAGGTACTGGGAGTGGGACAAAACAGCTTCCTAGGTACTGGGAGTGGGACAAAACAAGCTTCACCAGGTACTGGGAGTGGGATAAAAACAGCTTCACCAGGCTGGGAGTGGGACAAAACAGCTTCACCAGGTACTGGGGTAGGACAAAAACAGCTTCACCAGGTACTGGGGTAGGACAAAAACAGCTTCACCAGGCGCTGAGGTAGGACAAAAACAGCTTCACCAGGCGCTGGGAGTAAGACAAAAACAACCAGGCGCTGGAATTGGATAAAAAGCCACCAGGTACTGGGGAGTAGGACAAAACAGCTTCACCAGGCGCTGGGATTGGGACAAAAACAGCTACAGGTGCTGGGGTAGGACAAAACAACAACCAGGCGCTGGGAGTGGGACAAAAACAGCCACCAGGTACTGGGAGTGGGACAAAAACAGCTTCACTAGGCGCTGGGGAATGGGACAAAACAGCTTCACCAGGTACTGGGAGTGGGACAAAACAGCTTCACCAGGTACTGGGGTGGGACAAAAACAGCTTCACCAGGTACTGGGAGTGGGACAAACAGCTTCACCAGGCGCTGGGAGTAGGACAAAACAGCTTCACCAGGCACTGGGGAGTGGGACAAAAACAGCTTCCCAGGCGCTGGGGTAGGACAAAACAGCTTCCCAGGCGCTGGGGTAGGACAAAACAGCTACCAGGCGCTGGGAGTGGGACAAAAACAAGCTTCACTAGGCGCTGGGGTAGGACAAAACAGCTTCACCAGGTACTGGGGTAGGACCAAAACAGCTTTACCAGGCGCTGGGAGTAGGACAAAACAGCTTCACCAGGTACTGGGGTAGGACAAAAACAGCTTCACCAGGTACTGGGAGTGGGACAAAAACAGCTACAGGTACTGGGAGTGGGATAAAACAGCTCACCAGGCGCTGGGAGTGGGACAAAAACAGCTTCACCAGGTACTGGGAGTAGGACAAAGCAGCTTCACCAGGTACTGGGAGTAGGACAAAAACAGCTTCACCAGGCGCTGAAGTAGGACAAAACAGCTTCACCAGGCGCTGGGAGTAAGACAAAACAGCTTCACCAGGCGCTGGGAGTAGGATAAAAAGCTTCACCAGGTACTGGGGTAGGACAAAACAGCTTCACCAGGCGCTGGGGTGGGACAAAAACAGCTACCAGGTGCTGGGAGTAGGACAAAGCAACCAGGCGCTGGGGTAGGACAAAAACAGCTTCACCAGGTACTGGGGAGTAGGACAAAACAGCTTCACTAGGCGCTGGGGAGTGGGACAAAAACACCAGGTACTGGGAGTGGGACAAAACAGCTTCACCAGGTACTGGGGTAGGACAAAACAGCTTCACCAGGTACTGGGGATGGGACAAAAACAGCTTCACCAGGCGCTGGGGTGGGACAAAAACAGCTTCACCAGGCGCTGGGGAGTGGGACAAAAGCAGCTTCACCAGGCGCTGGGAGTGGGACAAAACAGCTCACCAGGCGCTGGGGTAGGACAAAAACAGCTTTACCAGGCGCTGGGGTGGGACACAAAAACAGCTTCACTAGGCGCTGGGTGGGACAAAACAGCTTCACCAGGTGCTGGGAGTGGGACAAAACAGCTTTACCAGGCGCTGGGGTAGGGACAAAAACAGCTTCACCAGGTACTGGGAGTAGGACAAAAACAACTTCACCAGTTACTGGGGAGTGGGACAAAAACAACAGCTTCACCAGGTATGGATGGGACAAAACAGCTTCACCAGGCGCTGGGAGTAGGACAAAAACAGCTTCACCAGGCGCTGGGAGTGGGACAAAAACAGCTTCACCAGGCGCTGGGAGTGGGACAAAACAGCTTCACCGGGCTGGATAGGACAAAACAGCTTTACCAGGCGCTGGGGTGGGACAAAAACAGCTTCCCAGGCGCTGGGAGTGGGACAAAACAGCTTCACCAGGTACTGGGAGTGGGACAAAACAGCTTCTAGGTACTGGGAGTAGGACAAAAACAGCTTCACCAGGTGCTGGGAGTAGGACAAAAACAGCTTCACCAGGTGCCTGGAGTGGGACAAACAGCCACCCAGGTACTGGGAGTAGGACAAAAACAGCTTCACCCAGGCGCTGGGAACAAGACAAAAAATATCATTGCCTTACATGTGTTACAGCTACAGCAAAACAAATTCATTCTCCTCTCCTTCTTCTTCTTCCTTCTCCTCCTCCTCCCTCTCTCTTCTTCTTCTTCTTCTTCCTTCTCCTCCTCCTCTTTTTCTTCTTCTTCCTTCTCTTCCTTCTCCTCTTCTTATTCCTCCTCCCCTCCTTCTTCCTCCTGTTCTTAATCCTCCTCCCCCCTCCCTCCCTTTTCTTCCTCCTGTTCTTATTCCTTTTTCTCCTCCTCCTGTTCATATTCTCCCTCTCTTCCTCCTGTTCTTAATCCTCCTCCTCTTTCTCATCCTCCTCCGATAGTCTTTCTTTTGCAGGATATTAAATGGAAAAGTCCTGAATTAATTTTTTGGGAGGAGTCCTTCATTAAGGTCTGGTGAACCCTCTGAGCCTCCTGAACATGATAATCACATTACCTTACTGAACCCCTGAACCTTCCCTACCTGATGCTGAATCCTTGAACCTTCCCTACATGAGACTGAACCCTTGAACCTTCCTTACATGATACTGAACCCAGACCTTCCCTACCTGATACTGAACCTTGAACCTTCTCTACATGATACTGAACCCTTGAACCTTCCTACATGATACTTAACCCTTGAACCTTCCCTATGATACTGAACCCTTGAACCTTCCTATATGATACTAGCCCTTGAACCTTCCCTACATGATACTGAACCCTTGAACCTTCCTATGATACTGAACCCTTGAACCTTCCTACATGATACTGAACCCTTGAACCTTCCCTACATGATACTGAACCTTGAACCTTCCCTATATGATGCTACTGAACCCTTGAACCTTCCCTACCTGATACTGAACCCTTGAACCTTCCCTACATGAGACTACCCTTAATTTCCTACATGATACTGAACCCGCAACATTCCCTATATGATACTGAACCCTTGAACCTTCCCTATATGATACTGAACCCTTGAATCTTCCCTATATGATACTGAACCCTTGAACCTTCCCTACCTGATACTGAACCCTGGACCTTTCCCTACATGAGACTGAACACTTGAACCTTCCCTACATGATATTGAACCTTGAACATTCCCTTTATGATACTGAACCCTTGAACCTTCCCTATATGATACTGAACCTGAACCTTCCCTTGATACTGAACCCTTGAACCTTCCCTTGATACTGAACCCTGGAACCTTCTCTACATGATACTGAACCCTTGAACCTTCCCTATATGATACTGAACCCTTGAACCTTCCTATATGATACTGAACCCTTGAACCTTCCTATATGATACTGAACCTTGAACCTTCTCTACATGATACAGACCTTGAACCTTCCCTACATGATACTGAACCCTTGAACCTTCCCTACCTGATATTGAACCCTTGAACCTTCCCTACATGATATTGAACCTTGAACATTCCCTACCTGATATTGAACCCTTGAACCTTCCCTACCTGATATTGAACCCTTAAACATTCCTATATGATACTGAACCCTTGAACCTTCCCCTATATGATACTGAACCCTTGAACCTTCCGTATATGATATTGAACCTTGAACCTTCTCTACATGATGCTGAAACCTTGAGCCTTCCTACCTGATACTGAACCCCTGAACCTTCTCTACATAATACTGAACCCTTGAACCTTTATGATACTGAACCTTGAACCTTCCCTATATGATACTGAACCCTTGACCTTCCCTATATGATACTGAACCCTTGAACCTTCCTATAGTACTGAACCCTGGAACCTTCTCTACATGATACTGACCCTTGAACCTTCCCTATATGATACTGAACCCTTGAACCTTCCCTATATGATACTGAACCCTTGAACCTTCCCTATATGATACTGAACCCTTGAACCTTCTCTACATGATATTGACATCTTCCTCTCTACATGACTGAACCCTTGAGCCTTCCCTGATACTGAACCCTTGAACCTTCTCTACATGATACTGAACCCTTGAACCTTCCCTACCTGATATTGAACCTTGAACCTTCCTACATGATATTGAACCTTGAACATTCTACCTGATATTGAACCCTTGAACCTTCCCTACCTGATATTGAACCTTGAACATTCCCTATATGATACTGAACCCTTGAACCTTCCCTATATGATACTGAACCCTTGAACCTTTCCGTATATGATATTGAACCCTTGAACCTTTCTACATGATGCTGAACCCTTGAGCCTTCCCTACCTGATACTGAACCCTTGAACCTTCTCTACATAATACTGAACCTTGAACCTTCCCTACATGATACTGAACCCCAGACATTCCCTATATGATACTGAACCCTTGAACCTTCCCTACATGATACTGAACCCTTGAACCTTCCCTATTATGATACTGAACCCTTGAACCTTCCCTACATGATATTGAACCCCTTGAACCTTCCCTACCTGATACTGAGCCCTTGAACATTCCCTTGATACAGATCCTTGAACCTTCCCTACATGAGACCCAACACTTGAACCTTCCCTACATGATACTGAACCCTTGAACCTTCCTATATGATACTGAACCCTTGAACCTTCTTCTATATGATACTGAACCCTTGAACCTTCCTACCTGATACTAGACTTGAACCTTCCCCCACCTGATACTGAACCCCGCCAACCTTCCCTGCACACTGAACCCTTGAACCTTCTCTTACACATGATACTGAACCCTTGAACCTTCCCTACCTGATACTAGAACCTTGAACATTCCCTATATGATACTGAACCTCCCAAACTTCCTACATGATACTGAACCTTAGACCTTCCCTCATGATACTGAACCCTTGAACCTTCCTCACCGATAATGAACCCTTGAACCGTTCCTACATGATACTGAACCTTGAACCTTCCTATATGATCCTGAACCCTGGACCTGCATTGTTGTTCCTCATCTTTGTTGTATTTACTCTTATTGTGGTGTTGTTGTTGTACTGGATTGTTTGTTATTGTATTTGTTGTTGCTGTTAATTTGTTGTGTTTAGTTGTTGTTTTTCTTCTTCTCTACCATCACATCATCATTATGTCCACCCTGTCATCAGTATCCATTCGTTCATTTCTTCTTCATTGTTATTACACTTCCACTGTTATTGTCGTCTCCTTCTGACCCTCTTCTTCAAGTACTTTAACCGTATTATCTTCATCCTCTGTTCTTCTTCCTCTTTATTGTTCTTTTCCACTTCCTTCCTTACTTTCACAGACCCTCCTCTCAAACTCTTCCTCTCCCCTCTCCCCTCTCTACCTTTCCTTCTCTCCTCTTCTCTATCTTTTTATTTCCTCATTGCTCTCTCCTCTCTCTCTCCTCTCTCTCTCTCTCTCTCTCTCTCTCTCTCTCTCTCTCTCTCTCTCTCTCTCTCTCTCTCTCTCTCCCTCCCTCCTCCTCCCTCCTCCCCTCCCTCCGCCCAGAACCTCCTCACCCTCCTGGCTAATACTACTCAAGGAAATATGGGTGTTTGAAGGAAGCAAACCGTCATTGAAGTTCTCTTGGTCCAGGACACTAATAAGAACTTGAGGTAATTGCTCAGAGGCGTTGGTTTGTCTTCTTACCATCAGTGTCGTGAGGGGGTGTTGAGGTGGGTGTACCTCTGTGGGTTAAAAACAAAGAAAAGAAAAAACAGGGGACTCGTTAGAGTGTTTTTATTTTTCTGTGGAGTGTTTTATTTATTAATATTTTTTAAAGGAGGAGCGTGTTTTTTATAACCTGGGGAAGAGGGACTATTTTGTATAGGCAGGACCCTCTGTGTCTTTTAGTCTGTTGTGATTTTAATCTCTCTCTCTCTCTCTCTCTCTCTCTCTCTCTCTCTCTCTCTCTCTCTCTCTCTCTCTCTCTCTCTCTCTCTCTCTCTCTCTCCCCCTCTCTCTCTCTCTCTCTCTCTCCTCCACACTTTATGAGGACAGCTTCAATCTTTAAATACTCCCAGGTACCTCCTGGAAGATCTTCATAAACACACACAGCACAGTAATATACGGACGATCACCGCTCACAGGTTTGGTCTGGACACCCACCCATCTGTTGCCCGAATACTTCACTAACACTCATGGGTCAGGTATGGGGACAGAGGAGATTCTTATGTCAACAAATTTTCGTAGATTTAATATTGTCATTTGGATGTTGTATTACGGAAGAAAACTGCTTAAATAATTATATATATAAAATAAGTAGATACTGTAAATAACAATATATCTTAGATATGGTTCAGGTAGATTTTACTGTAAGTGCATAGCTACCTGTGCTGTGCATGACTATAGCTCAGGTAACATAACTGCATGGCTACCTGTGCATGACTATGGCTCCAAAACAAACTGCGCTACTGTCATGAATATAGCTCGGTACATAACTGCAGGCTACCTGTGCATGACTTTCTCAGGTAGTAGTGTATGACTGGGTGACGTATTCTAATGTAAACAAAATGTTTTCAACTAATTTCCACAGGAGTTTACAAATGAAAGAAAGAAAAGTTTAGGAATACATGCAAATATATGCGCAGTAAAACATGTTTGTCTCCCCACTTACGTACACAGAAGGACGTACACTGGTGAACGATGCACTGTGTACGCGTGTAAAGTCTGGAGTGTATTATGTCCCAGGGATATATACACTCCTCCTACTATACAGACGTCTAAACGCATGGAACGAGCATCTCTATATACAAACACACTGGAAAACACAAACAAAGAGAACAAGGACACATACACACATATAGATGCAAGCTAGTATATACACACACACACACACACACACACACACACACACACACACACACACACACACACACACAAGGAAATATATACAGAGAAAGTCTCACAATAACATCACAAGTGAGGAACCACAGGCAGCTTCCTCAGTCTCCTCCATCACTCAGAGGAAGTCATCATCCACCCATCATACAGTCTCCCTCTTCTATTTCTCTACTTTTCTTCCGGTTTTATGGTTTAATGATGTTTCTGTTTATCTTCTCGTCGCTGCTTATTCTGTTTTCATGTTTTTGATAGTTTATAGTGTAAATGGTGGAGTGCAGGGCCAGCCAGGCTGCCTCCTTGTGTACCGAGCTTAGTAAACAGTGTTGTATCACACTGTCCCGAACAGCACGTCATGCCTATATGGGATCTATTTCACTCTCGTCGTACATATATGAAAAGTTAAGCCATTTAAGAAAAAATCTTCAGCTATTGGTATAAAAGTTTGCGGTGTTCTTACGAGACAATACAATGATTCATATACTCAAGTATTTATGATTCATTAATGGAAAAATTAATTATTATTAAAGTCATAGAAAATTACTAAGTTTTTTTTTTCTACCCCGTCCTGTAGTCCTGATTTATAAACGAGGGAAGTGTGTGTGTGTTTCTGTGTGTGTTCGCACCTGGATGGTGAACTCGTCTGGTTATTGGCAGCATTATACAAGCACTGCATGCTCCCTCTTGCTATCAACTACCGCCGCTGGTTAGCCCTCGTAGTGAACAGGAAGCAACTTGCATAAGTCTTCCCCTCCAGTACACAGCCTCTTCACCATCATGACTCCTGTTGTGCCTCCTCATGGCAACACACAGTAACTGCCTCGTGGGCCCAGGCTAGACCAGCAGGGATCTCAGGCAGTGGGCCCCAGAGGACTGCACATAGGTCCACTGGCATGTGGACAAATCATGGCGCCTACCAACCATTGCCCCCTCCTTGCAGATTAACCTTGGTAGGTATAAGGCTACGGAGTAAACCTCGAACGAAAAATCTGTGGGCCCGCATCCAGGCAGACAAGCACAGGCTCCAACAAAAGAAACCCAATGGCGGTATAGGCGGAAGGTGACCACCATGAGAACAACGACTACACCGGCGGACGAAAGGCAATGCCTGATGGACAGGCTACTCAGAGCAAAACCAAACAAACTGGGTTATCGGCAATCCATGCAATCCCTCTCACCAGTTATTGCAACACTTACACCACTGGATCAGAAAAGAGCCAGAGCCAAGATCTGTGGTTGCAGCCTGCGCTCCTGCCTCACCACATAAATCAACTCACGCACAGCCATCATCCAGCTCATCATACCTCTCATCAACATCAAAGCCCTATACCCCAAAACTCCTATGGCGACGGACGAGTGGAGACGGAGACAAGCAGAGATGACTCCCGGAGTTTCTAGTCACAACTCTGCACATGGGCGGCACAGATAAGATGGTCGCTTATGCACTGGATCTGAAGCAGCAGTGCAATCCGGTCTGTCTGTGCGACTGTGCCATGCCCCTACGAGCCACTCTGCTCACCTACATGGGGAGGTTGCTAGAAAGGTGCCTAAACATAGCCTGCCTAAAATACCAACCTGACTGGGCAATCGCCCAGTAAGGTCATCCTTATATTGGTCGAAAACACAATCAAATTCACAGGTCAAACAAAAACAAACCACACAACCTCTTATGGTCACTGCATGGAATGTCAGGACCCTCCTGGATACTGGCACAAATGCGCATCCTGAAAGAAAAAACCGCCCTTGTTGCAAAAGAGCTGGCTAGGTGTAACATCGACATTATAGCCATTAGTGAGTCCCGACTCTGACGAGTCAACTCACAGAATGGGGTCTGGCTATACCTTCTTCTGGAAGTAAGCCTGCTACGGAAGAAACTGCATTTATGGAGTTGGCTGCCATCCGTCAACGCATCCTACACAGGCTAACTGAAGTGCCTACTGGGATCAACGAGCGCTCATGACGCTCTGAGTCCCAGTGAATCACTCACGTCATGCCTTATTCATCAGTACATACGCCCCAACACTGGATGCAGAGGATGACATCAATGAGGCCTTTTATCCAACAGGTCCCTCAACATCCAGAGCTGACCCACCTCAGCTATTCCCCATCCCTGGATAAGGTAACTACTGCCATCAAGCAGATGAAAAACAACCTCAGGGCCTGATGGAATTCCAGCCGAGGTGTATAAAGCAGGAGGACCTCTGCTTACCAGCCATCTCCACTCTCTCCTGGAATATATGGGGAAAGGAGAAAATTCCCAAGCTCTTAAAGACGCCTGCATCGTCATTATTTATAGAACAAAAGGGAGACCAGTAAGATTGTTGGAACTACCGCGGATCTCGCTGCTGTCTGTAGCTTGTAAGATTATCGCCTGAGTCCTCTTAAACAAACTTCTTCCTGAGGCGGAAAACTTCCTCCCAGAGTCTCAATGTGTCTTTAGGCCATCACGTGCCACCACTGACATGATCTTTGCTGCCCATCAGATTCAGGAGAAGTACAGAGAACAGCGTCGTGACCTGTACAAGGCCTTCATCGACCTAACCGAGACTTTCGACTCAGTCAACAGGGAAGCCCTCTGGTGGATCCTCAGCCGTTTTGGCTGCCCACCAATTCATCGCCATTGTGAGCAATTCCATGATGGCATGAACGGCAGTGCCCTGCATAATGGCACCCAGTCTGGTTCTTCCCTATCCAAACGGGGTAAAACAAGGATGTGTACTGGCACCAACTCTCTTTTCCATTTCTTGGCTGCTTTCCTTATTCGTGCCAGTGCCAATTTAGCTGCCAGGGTGGACATCGAGTACCGGGTGAAGGTCTTTTCAACATAAGACGACTCCAGGCAGGAACAAAAGGTGTCGGCAGCTTCCATTACTGAGCTTCAGCATGTAGACGACCTCACCATTGTCGCTCACAGTGAACGTGACCAACAGGAGATCCTGAACACCTACGCAGATGTGTATGCACTCTTCGGCCTTGAGGTGAATGTACAGTATGTAAGACTCAGATTCTCTTTCAGCCTGCCCCTGGTTCAGCCACATCTCCACCATCCATCCAGCAATATTACCCACTTTCGGTATCTCGGCTCCCACCTGTCACCACTGAGGACATCGATGAGAAGATTCAGCATCGGGTCAGATGTGCATCTCAAGCCTTTGGCAGATTAGAAACCGTGTCTTCAGCTGTAGAGAGCTGAAATTTCCTACAAAGTTATACGTATCCCTGCTATGGCAGAGACACAGGGATCACATACAGAAGCACATCGAGGCACATGAAAACTTTCACCAACGTAGTCTACGTTCCATCCTCCGAGTTCGCTGGGAAGACAAGAGAACAAATCACAGTGTTCTCGCGACACCAATTGTACGAGCATCGAGGTTACTATTATCACGAACAACTACGCTGGATTGGCCATGTTACCAGCATGGACAACAGTAGACTGCCAAAGCAGCTACTTTACAGTCACCTAACGAATAGTAAACAAAGCGCTGGCGGGCAACTGAAAGATACATGGATAGTCTTAACACAAACCTAAAAAGTGCAAAATCGACCCTCACCTGGGAGACGATCACTCCACACCGTAACGCTTGGAGGATTCCACACAAGAAGGTGTTAATACTTTCGAGCTAGCCCGACGGCATAACTGAGCAGACAAGCACCAACGCCAAAGACGCTGCCGCCGCCCTCCCGCACTAGATGTAGCCCCACACATGCAACATCTGTGATCGACCCTGCCGGTCCCGTATCGGCCTCTTTAGTAACCTCAGAACTCACCAGCCTAGGTGACATCCTTAATACTCGTAACATTGTATCATAGCTGGATGATCGTCATACTCGATACCGAGTGATAGCAAAGTAGTAGTAGTCGTAGTCATAGTAGTACCGTGTGTGTGCGTGTGTGTGTGTTTTTTACAGCATACAATGAGGAAAAACAGGAAATGTGGCGATATTTTCATCGTTTGGTTCTGTTGTTTGTGGAAGGATTTCTGATTGTCAGGAAAGAGCGTGTGTGTTTTATCTGGCAGAGAGAGGAGAGTAAAAAGGGAGATATCCGAGACCAGGGCGATTGTATCAGTATACTTGATAGTGTTGTGAGGAAGCGAATATAAGGAGGGAGAAGAAGGAGATTGAATCACTACACTTGATGGAGGTGCGAGAAAGGGAGAGTAACAGAGGAAGGCAGACCGTCCACATGTGATGATGGTGTGATGAAGGAGAATAATATAGGGAGGTTGGGCAGCTCAGGGTGGAGGGAAAACCTTCATGAAAGTGGTGATATCCAGTAGAATTATAAGAGCTACTGTTTAAAAGGTTTATTTATGAAAGTTACCATGTAAAACCTACTCTATAAGGAGTTTATTTTTAAAGGATATAACTCTATAATCACCAACACTAACGTATCACCTACTCGTCAATTTCTTCCTTTACGTTTTTCTATATTATTGATGTGTGACCTTTGACCTTTGGTAATGGCGGGTGACCAAAATGTTTCGGTTCTTGAAAGTTGCTCCACCATATGCTCCTGGAAATGGTTTACCAATATTTTTTGGTGTTTATGAGGCTGGTAAAGAGAGCGAGAAAGACGGAGGTGGAGAGCAGGTACAAGAAGGGGTGGAGGAGAAGGACGAGAGAGAGGAAAGGAGAGGGGAAGAGGACGAGGGCGAGGAAGGATGAGAGGGAGAGGAAGGTGGAGGAGAAGGAAGAAAGAGAAGGAAGAGAGAGTAGAAACAGGAGCAGGAGAGGTAAACGAGACGGAGAGGAGGAGGAGGAGGTAGGGCAGAAGGAGTAGGAGGAAGAGGTGTACCAAGAACATGGTAGATATATGTAAGGAAAGGAAAACCTGGAAATAGCGGAGGAGGAAGAGAAGGAGGAAGACGAGGAGGAAGAAGAAGAGGAAGAAGAGGATAGTTGACGGAGGCAGGAGCGGCCCAGATGGAGGAGGATTATGGAGCTGACCAAAGAGCTGAGATGACATAGACCTTACCACGAGAAGAAGAAGAAGAAGAAGGAAGAAGAAGAAGAAGAAGAAGAAGGAAGAAGACAATCACAATACACGGATGTCCAATAAGATGAAATAGCAAGAGGAGTTCGGATCATCAGTGTGTTGGGATCAAAGACTTAGCCCCAGACATACCTGCAGGGGAGATTCGACTTCCGATGAACCCTTGAAACCTAGTAAGTGATGCGGCGAGCTCAGAAGAAACGAACTGCATAGTATATAATGCTCTTATCTGAAGAAGCTCAACAAAAAAATATTTACACAAAAGAAGTTATTGTCAGTCAGTCATTCAGTTAGTCAGTTACTTGGCGAGTCAGTCAGTTATATAGTTATTTAGTTAGCCAGTAAGTCAGTTAGTTAGTCAAGTCAATTAATCAGTCAATTAGTCATACAGCCACTTAGTTAATTAGTCAAGTCAAAATTTTATTCTCTCTCTCTCTCTCAGCTTCAAACAAATGTCACAGATAGTCTACCTCCTCTGCTGTTCGCATTACCTGTCCTGTTGCATATCTAAAGTTAATTATCAGAAACCCTTCCTTACCTTGGACTCTCATTCCTCCTTGAACCGAGAAAACAAAAAAGACATTCTTAACGACAAGGCACTTCAGGCAACGTCAAGGAGATGCCGTGGAGATTTGACTCAGTCTCTGCCTTAAATAGAGGTTAAGGACAGAACATATGGAGGATTTTTTGAGAAACTTTGGTCGGGTGTTGGTGAGCACTGATGACATTGGTGGCAAAGATGACACTATTGACATTGGTGGCAGAAGTGACATTGGACACTGGTGGCAGATAGCACTGTTCGTACTGGTGACTGAGTTGACACTGTTAACACCGGTGGCATTATTGGCACTAATGGTAGTAGAGGTGGCACTCTTGACACTGGTGTCACTATTGATACTGGTGGCACAGGTGGCACTGTTAACACCCCCTGGTCAATGGCTTACAGTTAGATTTGTCAATCGGCACTCCATTCCAGCTGCCGTGCGTGTGTGTGTGTGTGTGTGTGTGTGTGTGTGTGTGTGTGTGTGTGTGTGTGTGTGTGTGTGTGTGTGTGTGTGTGTGTGTGTGTGTGTGTGTGTGTGTGTGTTTGTGTGTGTGTATTTATTTATTTACTTAAAAGTTCAGCAGGCAAAAGGTTGAAAATATACATTGGACAAAATGACTTATTACACACAAAGCCATGGGGTGGGGGGTGGGGGTCGTCTAACAAAAGTTTCCATTACTGAAGGAGAAGGAACAATGATTGAACATACACATTATAGTTTACAGTTGATGGCCCGGGCTGGTCTCTTGCCCTACTTTGTGAGGTAGACGTAGGCCACGTGGTGCAGTGACTCATCCATATGGGTTGACATGAAGGACCTCACCTGGTTATGGAGTGGTGCGGTTATGGTGTGGTGTGGTGTGGTGTGGTGTGGTGTGGTGTGGTGTGGTGTGGTGTGGTGTGGTGTGGTGTTACATTACCTCACTCTCTGCCAAGTGGTGCTGTGATATCTCATGGTCAGGTGTAAAACTGACCCACGGTTGTAAACCCGGACCTACGGCCTAGAAAACAGTGCGTTAATGTTCGAAATAAGGCAAACAGAGTATTGGGTTTTATATCTAGAAGTGTAAGTACAAGAGTGCAGAGGTCTTATTGCAACTATATCTTGCGCTAGTCAGGCCGCACTCGATTATGCGGTTCAGTTCTGGTGCCCTTATTGTAGAATGGATATCAATTCACTAGAGTCAGTGCAGCGATGAATGACGAAAATGATTCCGAATTTAGAAACCTTCCATATCAGGATAGGTTAAAGAAACTTAACTTGCATTCCTAGAAAGACGAAGAGGAGATATGATAGAAGTATTCAAGGGTGAAAGGAATCAATAAAGGATATAGATAAAGTTCTCATAATTCCGAGCAGGAGGACCTGACAACGGATTTAAGTTGATAAGTTTAGGTTTAGGAGGAGATAGGAAGAAACTGGTTCACAAATAGGGTGTTGGACGAGCGGAACAAGCTAGCAACTTTGTAGTAAGTGCAAGGAAAGTTTCAAAAGGAGGCTAGATAGATTCATGGATGGTAGAGAGGTGAATTACTCAACAGGAGCTGCCATGTACAGGCCAACCGGCCTATTGCAGACTCCTTATTTTCTTATGTTCTTATGTATACCGCCTGGTCAGAGGATGGTGGTTGGTTCTCAGGAGTGCTTATTTGGGTGTGGTCGTCATTGTGTGATGGTCACCTTAAGAACATAAGAACATAAGAAAATAAGGAGTTCGCACAGGCCGTTGGCCTGTGCATGGCAGCTCCTGTCGAGAGTTACTACTACTCTCTATCATCCATGAATCTATCCAGCCCTTTGAAACTTTCCACGTTCCATTAATTACTAGGTTGCTGTTTGTTCCACCTGTCCACCACCCTATTTGTAAACCAGTTCCTCCTATTCCCTCCTAAACCTAAACTTATCCAACCTGAATCCGTTGTTCCGAGTCCTATCCTGCTCGGATATTATAAGAACTTTGTCTATATCACCTTTATTGATTCCTTTCACCCACTTCTGAATACTTCTATCATATTCCCCGCACCTCTTCTTTTTTAGGAATGCAAGTTTTTTTTCACCTATCCTGATATGGAAGGTTTCAAGTCCCGAATCATTTTCGTCATTCTTCGCTGCACCGACTCTAGTGAATTAATATCCATTCTATAATAAGGGCACCAGAACTGAACCGCATAATCGAGGTGCGGCCTGACTAGCGCAAGACATAGTTGCAATAAGACCCTGCACCTTATTACTTACACTTCTAGATATAAAACCCAATACTCTGTTTGCCTTATTTCGAACATTAACGCACTGTTTTCTAGCCGTAGGTCCGGGCTTCAAGCACTCCCTAGGTCTCTTTCCACAAGTCGACGCTCTAGGTTGATGTTGTTAAGGCTGTATACATTGACAGTATTTGTTCTTCCAATATTAAGTACGCTGTACTTGCTGGTGTTGAATTTCATTTGCCATTTTCAGACCACCCTGCAGTTTATTTAGATCCTCCGTAATGCACTTGCATCCTGCCTGAATTAATCTGCCGCCTATTTTGGTGTCATCCGCAAACTTGCTTATGTCACTGCTGATCCCAGTATCTAGATCGTTTATGCAGATTATGAACAAGAGTGGGCTAGCACTGCCTGGGGAACCCCACTGGTTACACGACCCCACCAGATTTAACACCGTCTACGCTGACCCTCTGCGTTCTATCGGTGAGCCATGATTTTATCCAATTTAAAGCTTTCCCTCGATACCATGAGCCTTAATTTTTCTCAAAGCCTCTGATGCGGCTCTGTCAAATGCTTTGCCACTGTTTAGTAATGACTTCACTGGCCTTAACTCTGTTCCACTGATATCACTCCTTTCCGAAACGAAATTGTCACTTTTGGAGAGATTTTGTTGACATACCGGTGGGGGTTGAGGGAGTTGGGGTATGGCCCAACAATTGGCGCTGGCAGCTGCCACGTAGCAGGACGGATACATAAGAACATAAGAATGGAGGAAACTGCAGCGGGTCTATTGGCCCATACTGGGCGTTCCATTTACACCCAACCCCATCGCTCATATATCCACCCAACCTATATTTGAAGCTATTCAGCGTATTCGAGTTAATAATGATGTTTGTAACTTGTTCCACTCATCCACTACTCTATCTCCAAACCAATGTTTACTTATCTCGCGCCTAAATCTAAATTTGTCTAATTTAAAACCATTGCAACGAGTTCGCCCCTGATTGATAGTTTGAGTACCTTTGTTATATGGGAAATCGATTTCGAATGAACACTATAAGACGTAGGTAGTTTAACAGAGCTCATATATCAAGAGTCTTCAGTGTTTCATTACTTGAATTTTTCCGTACAATACAATACAAAATATATATATATATATATATATATATATATATATATATATATATATATATATATATATATATATATATATATATATATATTAATATTGAAAGAAGGCGACTGCACTGAGTTAA
>NW_024715070.1:0-12500 GCF_018991925.1 Homarus americanus
TAGACATGCACACAAACAGGAAGGAGGAGGTGGTGTAGAGTGAGGAGGATGGTAGGGAGGTAGGAGGATGGTGTAGGAGGGAAGGAGGATGGTAGGGAGGAGGAGGATGGTGTAGGGGAGGGAAGGAGGATGGTGGTATGAGGAGGAGGTGTAGGAGTGAAGAGGATGGTGTAGGGAGGAAGGAGATGGTGGGGAGGAGGAGGATGGTGTAGGAGTGTAGGAGGATGGTGTAGGAGGGAGGAGGATGGTGTAGGAGTGAAGGAGATGGTGTAGAGTGAGGAGGATGGTGTAGGAGTGAAGGAGGATGGTGTAGGAGGAAGGAGGATGGTGTAGGAGGAGGAGGATGGTAGGAGTGAAGATGGTGTAGGGGAGTGGGAGAGGAGGATGGTGTAGGAGTGAGGGAGACAGGGAGGAGTGAGGGAGGATGTGGTGAGGGAGTGAGGGGAGGATGGGTGGGGAGTGAAGGAGGATGGTGTAGGAGAGGAGGAGGATGGTGTAGGGGAGGGAGGAGGATGGGGAGGAAGGAGGATGGTGTGAGGAGGAGGAGGGGATGGGTGTAGGAGGGAGGAGGATGGGTAGGATGGAAGGAGATGGTGTAGGGAGGAAGGAGGATGGGTGTAGGGAGGAGGAGGATGGTGTAGGAGGAGGAGGATGGGTGGGGAGGAGGAGGATGGGGAGGAGGAAGGAGGATGGTGTAGGAGTGGAGGGAGGATGGTGGTGGGAGTGAGGAGGATGGGTGAGGGAGGAAGGAGGGATGGTGTAGGGAGTGAAGGAGGATGGTGTAGGAGGAAGGAGGATGGTAGGGGAGGAAGAGGATGGTGAAAGAGGAAGAGGATGGGTGTAGGAGTGGGGAGGGGAGGATGGTGTAGGAGTGAAGAGGATGGTGTAGGAGTGAGGAGGATGTAGGAGTGAGGAGGATGGTGTAGGGAGGAGGAGGATGGTAGGGAGGAAGGAGGATGGTGTAGGAGGAAGAGGTGGTGTAGGAGTGAAGAGGATGGTGTAGGAGGAGGAGGATGGTGTAGGAGTGAAGAGGATAGTGTAGGAGTGAGGAGGATGGTGTAGGAGGAGGAGGATGGTGTAGGAGTGAAGAGGATGGTGTAGAGGAGGAGGATGGTGAAGGATTTAGAGCGTGGAGATAGAAGGATATCCTGGCGGTTAAGGCTCAGCAGGCGAGGCTTTTAGGCTACGCATAATGAAGACCCTGATGCTGGGGGGTGGGGGATCCGAGGTAGGAAGCTATCTAACCTAACCCAACAACCCAACCCTAACCCAACCCAACCCAACCCAACCCAACCTAACCTAACCTAACCCAACCTAACCTAACCTAACCCAACCCAACCTAACCTACCCTAACCCAAGACACCTAACATTAACCTCACCTCACCTCATCTCACCTCATCTCACCTCACCCTATCTCACCTAACCTCATCTAACTGAATTTCCGAATAAATAAAGAATCGCTGTGGTGCTCTGTACAGCCAAGGACGAACAGGAATATGAACCCTCGTGTTGTTCAGTCTCTCCTGGTGCTTATGGAACCTTCACACGTTCCCCAAGGGCCTCGAACACACCCGCGCCTGGAATTGATTCTTGAACCAACAACTCTGATGTGTCGTCGTGTTGGTCTCAGAAGGGGGGAGAGGAGGGGGGCGAGGCTACTAGTACTTGAATATATTGTGGCTGTGTGATTATACCCAACTTAACCTAACCTAACCTAACCTAACCAACCTAACCTAACCTAACCTAACCTAACCTAACCTAACACCCTAATCTAACTCCCCTGAAGGATGTGTTATGGTATTTAATTAACAGGCTGTGTGTTTGTTCTTCAGGTGACCCGAGTTATATTCATTTGTGTACAGGTGAGCGTTGTTATCTACCTGTACTATTTGCTAGGTTACAGTCAGCACATGGAAGCTACTGTACCTGTATTTTGTACCTGAGGTGAACGGTGGCTAGGTGGATACAGTTATCGCCTCTCATCCTAAGGGTCGATGGTTTGAGTCCAGGGCACCTCAAGTCGACCCAGGTGTAAGAGGGAAGCGAACAGGGTCAGAAAAGTGAACTTACTTTCACTTTCTTCCTTCGTGTCTCGTTATATTTTTAGGTAAATTTGCTGGGTGTTTGAGTCGCTTTGATCACCAGAGACGAAGTTGTTAACGGATGTTGACGCCACACAGCCTCCAGGGGACCCTCGCCTCCAGGTAATGGCCGGGATCCCTCGCCTCCAGCAGGCAGTGGCCGGGGTCCTCTGGGCCACCTGTGAAAAATTTACTTCCCGAGTTAAGTGGAAAATATGGTTGACTGTTGATGTTTATATCGGTGTGGAGGACCCGGCCACCAGAGGGGAGAGACCCGGCCACCAGGGAGGGAGACCCGGCCACCAGGGGGGGAGACCCGGCCCAGGGGAGGAGACCCGGCCACCAGGGAAGGAGACCCGGCCACCAGGGAAGGAGACCCGGCCACCAGGAAGGAGACCCGGCTACCAGGAAGGGGACCCGGCTACCAGGGAGGAGACCTGGCTACCAGGAAGGAGACCCGGCTACCAGGGAAGGGACCCAGCCACCAGGAAGGAGACCCAGCCACCAGGTGGGGGACCCGGCCACCAGGGAAGGAGACCCGGCTACAGGGAAGGGACGGCTACCAGGAGGAGACCAGCCACCAGGGAGGGAGACCGGCCACTAGGGGAGGAGACCTGGCTACCAGGGAAGACCGCAGGGAAGGAGACCCGCCATCAGGAAGAGACCCGGCCACCAGGAAGGAGACCCGGCCCACCAGGGAAGGAGACCAGCCACCAGGAAGGAGACCGGCCACCAGGGAAGAGAGACCCGGCTACTAGGAAGGGGACCCGGCTACCAGGAGGAGACCCGGCTACCAGGAAGGAGACCGGCTACCAGGAAGGGACCCGGCTACCAGGGGAGGAGACCTAGCCACCAGGGAGGGAGACCTGGCCACCAGGGAGGGAGACCCGGCTACCACAGGGAAGGGACCCGGCTACCAGGGAGGGAGACCCGGCCACCAGGGGAGAGACCCGGCTACCAGGAGGGAGACCCGGCTACCAGGAAGGAGACCCGGCCACCAGGGAAGGAGACCCGGCCACCAGGGAAGGAGACCCGGCCACCAGGGAGGGGGACCCGGCCACCAGGGAAGGAGACCCGGCCACCAGGAAGGGGACCCGGCTACCAGGGAAGGAGACCCAGCACCAGGGAAGGGGACCGCCTAACAGGGAGGAGACCCGGCTACCAGGGGAGGGGACCGGCCACCAGGGAAGGAGACCCGGCCACCAGGGAAGAGACCCGGCCACCAGGGAAGGAGACCCGGCTACCAGGGAAGGGGACCCGGCTACCAGGGAGGAGACCCGGCTACCAGGGGAGGGGACCCGGCCACCAGAAGGAGACCTGGCTACCAGGGAAGGGACCCGGCCACCAGGGGAGGGGACCCGGCCACCAGGGAGGAGACCCGGCACCAGGGAGGAGACCCGGCCACCAGGGAGGAGACCCGGCTACCAGGGAAGGAGACCCGGCCACCGGGGAGGGGACCGCCACCAAGGAGACCGCCACCAGGAAGGGACCGCACAGGAGGAGACCGCCACCAGGGAAGGAGACCCACACCAGGAAGGAGACCCGGCTACCAGGGAAGGGGACCCAGCTACCAGGGAGGAGACCGGCCACCAGGGAGGGGCCCGGCCACCAGGGAAGGAGACCGGCTACCAGGGAAGGGGACCCGGCTACCAGGGAGGAGACCCGGCTACCAGGGAGGGGGACCGCCACCAGGAAGGAGACCCGGCTACCAGGGAAGGGGACCTGGCCACCAGGGAGGGACCCGGCCACCAGGAAGGAGACCCGGCCACCAGGAAGGAGACCCGGCCACCAGGGAAGGAGACCCGGCTACCAGGAAGGAGACCCGGCCACCAGGAGGGACCCGGCCACCAGGGAAGGAGACCCAGCTACCAGGAAGAGACCCGGCTACCAGGAAGGAGACCCGGCTACCAGGGAGGGAGACCCGGCCACCAGGAGGGGGACCCGGCCACCAGGAAGGAGACCCGGCTACAGGGAAGGGGACCCGGCTACCAGGAAGGGACCCGGCCACCAGGAGGAGACCCGGCCACCAGGAGGGAGACCCTGACCACCAGGGAGGGGACCGGCCACCAGGGAAGGAGACCCGGCCACCAGGAGGGGGACCCCGGCCAGGGAGGGAGACCCGGCCACCAGGGAGGGGGACTCGGCCACCAGGGAAGGGGACCCGGCCACCAGGGAAAGGACCCGGCCACCAGTAAGAAGGTACAGCCAATCCCAAAAAAGTATCGAGACCCCAAGAGTTAACTGGAATACAGAACTAGTGATAACATCAGACACGATCAAGTGTTGGCTGTCTGGTGCCTTGTGACTCTAGTTCGTTGATGGCCAGGCAGGTGCACCACACGCGGCCACCAGCAACCATTTGACACTCATAATTTGTCCTATTTCTGGCCATTTGACACTCATAATTTGTCCTATTTCTGGCCATTTGACACTCATAATTTGTCCTATTTCTGGCCATTTGACACTCATAATTTGTCCTATTTCTGGCCATTTGACACTCATAATTTGTCCTATTTCTGGCCATTTGACACTCATAATTTGTCCTATTTCTGGCCATTTGACACTCATAATTTGTCCTATTTCTGGCCATTTGACACTCATAATTTGTCCTATTTCTGGCCATTTGACACTCATAATTTGACCTATTTCTGGCCATTTGACACTCATAATTTGTCCTATTTCTGGCCATTTGACACTATTATCTTGGATATGCACATATGTCCATCTTACATAAACTGATTGTAATCCTTTCACTCACACATGACACTGAATTGGATATATGCCCATATTGTTCTCAAACACATGACCAATAACCTTTAAATATTTGACTATCAGCTGTTATTATAGGCTGATATGTCCTTCTGGTTCTGGCTATAGACTATATCCAGTCATAAGATAGTTTTTGATTGGCTGTACAGGACATCATAACCTTAAGATAGTTTTTGATTGGCTGTACAGGACATCATAACCTTAAGATAGTTTTTGATTGGCTGTACAGGACACAGTAGGGAATTAGTCAGATTCAAAATGATCCTCCACACATAAGAAGGAAATATAAGAACGAGAGACTTAGAGATAAACAAAGATAAATGAAAGATAATTATATAGACGATAAAATGAAAATATAATTATCAGACAACAAATTAATAATATTTTTAAGAGTGAACGAAAGACAAAGAGAAAGGAACATTGGTAAAGAAAAATGAACGAAAAAAATAAAATAAACTAAAAAATAATGATAAAAGTTGGAAATAATTATAAGTGATTAATTACCTTTAAATCGCCTGAGCAGTACAATTCAATGCTTGTGGGTTATTATTATTATTATTATTATTATTATTATTATTATTATTATTATTTATTATTAATTAGTCAAGGTAAACAAACCAGGTATAATTACACCACATAACACCTGACATAGACGATCTTCGCACAGGTGTACAGGTGTGGCATTAACCCCCCCAAGAACACCTGCAAATATCCTCTTCTTTAAGCACTCTCAAGACCAACTCTACCTAAACTACACCAAGAATGACACCTTCAACACGTTAACCATATTGGATCTGCATTCATAACTGCTTGGAATCCTGGAGATGTGAAACCAGTTGATTCATTTATTGTAACACGATTTGGAATTTGGGTCTGAGGAATAAAGCAGTGTGAAGCAGTGTGGACCAGTGTGAAGCAGTATGAACCAGTGTGAAGGTATGGAGCAGTGTGAATCAGTGTGAAGCAGTGTGGACCAGTGTGAAGCAGGGACCAGTGTGAACAGTGTGTGGACCAGTGTGGAAGCAGTGGAGCAGTGTGAAGCAGCGTGAAGCAGTGTGGACACAGTGTGAAGCAGGTGAACCAGTGGAAGCAGTATGAACCAGTGTGAAGCAGTATGAAGTAGTGTGAAGCAGTGTACTAGTGTGAAGCAGTATGGAGCAGTGTGAACCAGTGTGAAGTAGTGTTAAGCAGTATGGAGCAGTATAAAGCAGTGTGAAGTAATGTGAAGCAGTAAGAAGCAGTATAAAGCAGTGTGAAGTAATGTGAAGCCTTTTTCACTTTTTTGTGTTGGATCCCGTGTGACCCAGATACTGTGTTTGATGTTTGACTAATATTGTAAATCTGTTAAGTGAAGATTAAACACCTCAGCTTATTTCACCTGAAGATTAACCACCTAAACTAACCTAACCTGAGGAGGGATAGGTTGGGTTAGGATAAACTAGGTTAAATTGTTAGGTTATATTAAGTTAGATTAAGTTAGAATAGGTTGTTATAGTTAATCTTCAGGTAATCCCTTTTGGAATGAATTTGTCTTTAAGAAAATGACTTAATGTTAAATAGTAAATAATTTGCTGAACTTCAAAGACAATTTACATATTAATCCTGTCTTCAGAATTTCAAGAAGACAAGAAAGTTTAATTTTCTTTGAAGTGATTCGTTAACAAGTTGATTCCCTTAGCGAGGAGGTCGAAGCTTCACCACCTGTTGTCTACCTGTTAATGAATACAAGGATAGAGATAATTTTGAAGAACTCAGGTGTACAGAGCTGAGTGTAGAGAGGTGGTGTACAGAGCTCAGGTGTACAGAGCCCAGGTGTGTAGAGCTCAGGTGCAGAGCAGAGCCCAGGTGTAGAGAGGCCAGGTGTACAGAGCTCAGGTGTAGAGAGGTCAGGTGTAACAGAGCTCAGGTGTACAGAGCTCAGGTGTACAGAGCTCATAGGTACAGAGCTCAGGTGTACTGAGCTCAGGTGTACAGAGCTCAGGTGTACAGAGCTCAGATGTACAGAGCCCAGGTGTACAGAGCTCAGGGTGTACAGAGCCTGGTGTACAGAGCCTGAGGTGTAGAGAGGTCAGTGCAGAGCTCAGGTGTACAGAGCTCAGGTGTACAGAGCTCAGGTGTACAGAGCTCAGTGCAGAGGCTGTACAGAGCTCAGGTGTACAGAGCTCAGGTGTACAGAGCCAGGTGTACAGAGCCAGGTGTATAGAGCCCAGGTGTTCAGAGCCCAGGTGTACAGAGCCGTGTACAGAGCTCAGGTGTACAGAGCCAGGTGTACAGAGCTCAGGTGTACTGAGCCCAGGTGTACAGAGCCCAGGTGTACAGAGCCTCAGGTGTACAGAGCTGTGTATAGGAGCCCAGGTGTTCAGAGCCCAGGTGTACAGAGCCCAGGTGTATAGAGCCCAGGTGTGAACCCAGGTGTACAGAGCCCAGGTGTACAGAGCCCAGGTGCAGAACCAGTGTGACAGAGCCCAGGTGTACAGAGCCTCAGGTGCACAGAGTCCAGGTGCAGCTCAGGTGTACAGAACCCAGGTGCAGAGCCCAGGTGTACAGAGCCCAGGTGTACAGAACCCAGGTGTACAGGAGCCAGGTGTGCAGAGCCCAGGTGTACAGAACCCAGGTGTACAGAGCCCAGGTGAGCAGAGCTCAGGTGCACAGAGTCCAGGTGTACAGAGCCCAGGTGTAGCAGACCGTTAAACACCTGTAGGAGACCTTAAACACCTGTAGGAGACCCTAAACACCTGTAGGAGACCCTAAACACCTGTAGGAGACCATTAAACAACTGTAGGAGACCTTAAACACATGTAGGAGACCTAAACACCTGTAGGAGACCCTTAAACACCTGTAGGGGACCCTAACACCTGTAGGAGACCCTTAAACACCTGTAGAGACCCTTAACACCTGTTGGAGGCCTTTAAACACCTGTAAGAGACCTTAATCACCCATAGGAGATCTTAAACACCTGTAGGAAACCTTAAACACCTGCAGGAGAATTAAACATCTAGAAACCTTAAACACCTGTAGGAGACCCTTAAACACCTGTTGGAGGCCCTTAAACACATGTAAGAGACCTTAAACACCTGTAGGAGACCATTAAACATCTGTAGGAAACCTTAAACACCTGCAGGAGACCATTAAACACTTGTAGGAGACCTTAAACACCTGTAGGAGACCTTAAACACCCATAGGAGACCTTAAACACCTGTAGGAGACCATTAAACACCTGTGAAATTAATATACGTATGAATTAAGAAGAATACCTGTAAAGACACCATTAATTATCTTCAAACATTCGTCAAACACCTGTAGAAACACCGTAAAACATCCACACAATACAAACGAAACACTCAGAAAAAACACCATCACTACACACCTGTTGTACATATGACCTGTGTTGTAATGGTCAGCATGCTCGCCTCACAAGCTAGCGGACCCGGGTTCGATCCCCGGGCAGGGTGAAACTATGGACAAGTTTCTTTACGCCATTTACCTCTGTCTACCCAGCAGTGCAGTTGGCGAGTTGTCCGGTCTTCTCGGACTATTCCTTGACACGGGTCATGCAGCTCGTTAACTCAGGGTGTAGTTGTTGTGTTGGCGACAGCTTCTACACCTTAAACACTGGGTCATGCAACTCGTTAACTTAGGGTGTGGTTGTTGTGTTGGCGACAGCTTCTACACCTTAAACACTGGGTCATGCAGCTCGTTAACTCAGGGTGTGGTTGTGGTGTTGGCGACAGCTTCACACCTTAAACACTGGGTCATGCAACTCGTTAACTCAGGGTGTGGTTGTTGTGTTGGCGACAGCTTCTACACCTTAAACACTGGGTCATGCAACTCGTTAACTCAGGGTGTGGTTGTGGTGTTGGCGACAGCTTTACACCTTAAACACTGGGTCATGCAACTCGTTAAATCAGGGTGTGGTTGTTGTGTTAGCGACAGCTTACACCCTAAACACTGGTCATGCAACTCGTTAACCTCAGGGTGTGGTTGTTGTGTTGGCGACAGCTTCTACACCTTAAACACTGGGTCATGCAGCTCGTTAACTCAGGGTGTGGTTGTTGTGCTGCGACAGCTTTACACCTTAAACACTGGGTCATGCAGCTCGTTAACTCAGGGTGTGGTTGTTGTGTTGGCGACAGCTTTACACCTTAAACACTGGGTCATGCAGCCCGTTAACTCAGGGTGTGTTTCAGTTGGCGACAGCTTCTACACCTTAAACACTGGGTCATGCAACTCGTTAACTCAGGTGTGGTTGTTGTGTTGGCGACAGCTTCTACACCTAAACACTGGGTCATGCAACCCGTTAACTCAGGGTGTGGTTGTTGTGTTGGCGACAGCTTCTACACCATAAACACTGGGTCATGCAGCTCGTTAACCCAAGGGTGTGGTTGTGGTGTTGGCGACAGCTTCTACACCTAACCACTGGGTCATGCAGCTTGTTAACTCAGGGTGTGGTTGTGGTGATGGCGACAGCTTCTACACCATAAACACTGGGTCATGCAACTCGTTAACTCAGGGTGGTTGTTGATGGCGACAGCTTTACACCATAAACACTGGGTCATGCAGCTCGTTAACCCAGGTGTGGTTGTGGTGTTGGCGACAGCTTCTACACCCTAAACACTGGGTCATGCAGCTCGTTAACTCAGGGTGTGGTTGTTGTGTTGGCGACAGCTTTACACCTAAACACTGGGTCATGCAACTCGTTAACTCAGGGTGGTTGTTGTTGGCGACAGCTTCTACACCTTAAACACTGGGTCATGCAACTCCTGTTAACTCAGGGTGTGGTTGTTGTGTTGGCGACAGCTTCTACACCTAAACACTGGGTCATGCAACTCGTTAACTCAGGGTGTGGTTGTTGTGTTGGCGACAGCTCTACACCTTAAACACTGGGTCATGCAGCTTGTTAACCCAGGGTGTGGTTGTGGTGTTGGCGACAGCTTCCAATTAAACACTGGGTCATGCAGCTCGTTAACCCAGGGTGTGGTTGTTGTGTTGGCGACAGCTTCTACACCTTAAACACTGGGTCATGCAACTCGTTAACTCAGTGGTTTGGTACAGCTGCTACACCATAAACACTGGGTCATGCAGCTCGTTAACCCAGGGTGTGGTTGTTGTGTTGGCGACAGCTTCTACACCTTAAACACTGGGTCATGCACTGTTAACTCAGGGTGTATGTTGTGTTGGCGACAGCTTCTACACCATAAACACTGGGTCATGCAACTCGTTAACTCAGGGTGTGGCTGTGATGGCGACAGCTTTTAACCTTAAACAAATTCACGCCGAGGAGGCCCTTGGGCTGGTCAACGAGGGGCAACCTAATTATATATTTACCTCCACTCAACTACCTAATGTATTAATTAACATATATTAAACTACATCACAGAATGAAATGAAATGTTTCTTTACTTTAAGACTCGGGTAAAAGTTGTTAATGTATGGTAATTGGTGGAGTGTATAGCGTTGGAGGAGGAGGGTGTCAGGGGAGGAGGTGAGAGGATGGTAGTCTGGGGGTGGCGGGTAGGAGGGTCTTGCTGGTTCATGGACCGGGATGAGGAACCCGACTTAGTCTGATCCTAACCTAACCTAACCAAACCTAACCTAACCAAATCCTAACCTAACCAAACCCTAACCTAACCAAACCCCACCTAACCTAACCAAACCCTAACCTAACCAAACCCTAGTCTAACCAAACCCTAACCCTAAACTAACCTAACCAAAACCCTAACCTAACCTAACCCCTAACCTAACCCAACCAAACCCTAACCTAACCTAACCTAACCAAACCCCAACCAACCTAACCTAACCAAACCATAACCCGACCAAACCCTAACCCAACCAAACCCTAACCTAACCCCAACCTAACCCCAACCAAACCCCAACCTAACCAAACCCTAACCTAACCAAACCCTAATCCAACCAAACCCTAACCTAACCTAACCTAACCAAACCAAACCCTAACCTAACCTAACCAACCAAACCCTAACCTAACCTAACCTAACCTAACCAAACCCTAACCTAACCAAACCCTAACCTAACCAAACCCAACCAACCCTAACCTAACCAAACCCTAACCTAACCTAACCTAACCTAACCTAACCCAACCTAACCAAACCCTAACCTAACCAAACCTAACCAAACCTAACCCAACCAAACCCTAACCTAACCTAACCTAACCTAACCAAACCCAACCAAACCAACCTAACCAAACCCTAACCTAACCTAACCTAACCTAACCAAACCCAACCAAACCCCTAACCCAACCAAACCCTAACCTAACCAACCCAACCTAACCTAACCAACCCAACCAAACCCTAACCCAACCAAACCCAACCAAACCCTAACCCAACCAAACCCCAAACCTAACCCAACCTAACCTAACCTAACCAAACCCAACCAAACCCCAACCTAACCAAACCTAACCAAACCCTAACCCAACCAAACCCTAACCCAACCTAACCAAACCCTAACCTAACCTAACCTAACCTAACCTAACCTAACCAAACCAAACCCCAACTAAACCCTAACACAACCAAACCCTAACCTAACCTAACCTAACCTAACCTAACCTAACCTAACCCTACCTAACCTAACCTCAACCAAACCCCTAACCCAACCAAACCCTAACTCAACCCAACCTAACCAAACCCCAATCTAACCAAACCCTAACTCCAACCCAATCCCAACCAAACCAACCCTAACCTAACCTAACCTAACCAAACCCCAACCTAACCAAACCCAACCAAACCCTAACCTAACCAAACCCTAACCCAACCAAACCTACCAAACCCTAACCTAACCAAACCCTAACCCAACCTAACCAAACCCCTAACCCAACCAAAACCCCAACCTAACCTAACCTAACCAAACCCCAACCCAACTAAACCCTAACCCAACCAAACCCTAACCTAACCAACCCTAACCTAACCAAACCCTAACCTAACCCAACCTAACCTAAACCATAACCCAACCTAAGAATGAGAAGAAAAATATCTATTCAGTCTCGTAAATCCTGTGCATTAATTTCGCCTCACGTTGCGCTTCTCTTAAATCCGTGTCAGTGAGGTGTTTGTCAACGTCACCACCTCTACCACAGGGTTTACGACGACGAGATTTTAACAAGAGCCCCAGAAATGGTGGTGGTGGTGGTGGTGGTGGTGGTAAGGATGGTGAGAAGGGTGGTAGAGAAGGTGGTGGTGGTGGTGGTGAGAAAGGTAGTGGTGGTGGTGGTGAGAATAAGTAAGTGTGGTGGTGATAGTTGAAGGTGGTAGAAAGTGGTTGTTGTGGTGGTGGTGGTTGTGGTTGTTGTGGTGGTGGTGGTATGGTTAAAAGTGGTGTTGGTGGTGATATTGATGGTAGTGGTGGTGGTGGTGGTATAGTGGTTGTTGTGATGGTGGTGATGGTACTGATGGTGTGGTGGTTGTGAGAAGGTGTAGTAATAGTAGTGGTGGTGGTGGTGGTAGTGGTTGTAGTGGTGGTAGTGATGGTATTGATGGTGGTAGTGGTGGTGGTGGTAGTGGTTGTTGTGGTGGTGGTGATGGCATTGATGGTGGTGGTGGTGGTGGTAGTGGGTGTTGTGGTGGTGGTGATGACACTGACGGCAATGAAAGTATATATACATTGTCATAAGTAAGTATGACAAGCACTGATTTGTTTGCT
>NW_024715070.1:17500-34753 GCF_018991925.1 Homarus americanus
GGGAAGGAGGGGAGGGAAGAGGGAGGGAGCAAGGGAGGAAGGAGCAAGGAGGGAAGGAGGGAGGAGGGAAGGAGGGAAGGAGAGGAGGAGGAGAGGGTTTTGGGCCAAGCTGACCCTAATAAATTAAGTGCCATATTTTGTGTATAAATTTATGTTGACAAAACGTTAATGTTGTAATGAATGTTTAGTTTTTCACTTGTGTGTGTGTGTGTGTGTGTGTGTGTGTGTGTGTGTGTGTGTGTGTGTGTGTGTGTGTGTGTGTGTGTGTGTGTGTGTGTGTGTGTGATAATGGGTTTATAGTTTGTCTTTTTTATAAACTTTGTAAAATATAGTTTAACCCCTGAGTACGACGGTTAACCCTTGAGTACGACGGTTTAACCCTTGAGTACGACGGCTTAACCCCTGAGTACGACGGCTTAACCCTTGAGTACGACGGTTTAACCCTTGAGTACGACGGTTAACCCCTGAGTGCGACGGCTTAACCCTTGAGAGTACGACGGCTTAACCCTTGAGTACGACGGTTTAACCCTTTGAGTACGACGGCTTAACCCTGAGTACGACGGCTTAACCCCTTGAGTACAACGGCTTAACCCTTGAGTACGACGGTTTAACCCTTGAGTACGAAGCTTAACCCCTTGAGTACTACGGCTTAACTTCGAGTACGACGGTTAACCCTTGAGTACGACGTTAACCTTGAGTACGATGATCTTAACCTTGAGTACTACGGCTTAACCCTTGAGTACTACGGCTAACCCCTTGATTACGATGACTTAACCCCATGAGTACTACGGCTTAACCCTGAGTACTTCGGCTTAACCCTTGAGTACGATGACTTAACCCCTGAGTACGATGACTTAACCCTTGAGTACGGGCCTAACCCCTTGAGTACAATGACTTAACCCCTTGAGTACGACGGTTTAACCTTGAGTACTACGGCTTAACCCCTTGAGTACGACGGCTTAACCCTTGAGTACGACGGTTGACCCTTGAGTACGAATTCCTCTGACAAATAACATAAGTCGGTTCACAGTAACACATCAACTAACCTCAGTGTTCTAATCTTGCCATTGCGTCCTAACTGTGCGTCCTTAACTGCAATGTGGTCTTATAACTGCGTCCTAACCTGAACTATATCACCGCTATTTTTATTATTATTGCTGTTTGTTTTTATCTTTCCACAACATTGCTGCTGCCTCCCGAAAGTTGGGAATGCTGTAAGATGCCGTAGCTACTTCACCCTGAGCAGTTGCTTCAAGTATATAAGGATCTTATCTGTCCTAACTTGGAGTACTGCCTTATATCTGGGGTGGCTCCTTCTTCTGTCCAACTGTTAGATAGGTGGAATCAAAGGCATTTCGTCTTATTGACTTCCTTTAGTTGACAATCTTTCTTCCCTTTCGCCACAATGTTGTCACCTCTTTTTTACAGGTACTTTAACGGGCAATGTTCGGTGGATTTCATCCTGTGTACCGCCGGCAAGGCCGTGGGCCTGCAACATCTATCTTGCTCAGTGGTGCCCACCATTTCTCTGTGGATATCGGTCACACGAGAATAACCCGTTATAGTACATCCTTCTTTCCTCACACAGCCAAACTGTGGAATGCTCTGCCTCTTCTGTGTTTCCATGCTTATACAATCTGTCTCACTAAAAAGCTGGTTTGCATCTTCTTGGTGTAGATTAATATAGTCTTTCTTCTAATTTATATTTTTTACTATTAGTTTTCGCCCTCGCCCTGTGGGTCGATGACCTGTGCTGCTGTTACCGTAAAAAAAGGACATCTGCGGCCGGATTATCATAGTCTTTCTTCTTAAATGTTATAAGGCACCCAGCAGCCGGATACCTTCTCCGATCAAATGTCCATCACCGCTTCCATTGTCTCTACATTGTGTTCTCTTACAGGACATCTGGCGGCCGGACCTTTCTCTTCAACGCCAAAGCCGTCACCTTCCAGAGATGACGATCCCTAACCACTACATCTGGCTCTATCAGGACAACACCATCCTCTACATGGTCAAGTAGTTACTCCTACACCGGGGTCCTGACCTGACCTGACCCTGTTGTGTTCCTGTTACCTACGTGACCCGCCACCCTGACCTAGCCCTCTCTCTCTCTCACCGTCCCTTCTCACCATCCCTCTCACGTCCCTCCCCACTGTCCCTCCCACCATCCCTCCCGCACCGTCCCTCCCCCCATCCCTCTCACCGTCCCTCACCATCCCTCTCCACCATCCTTTTACCATCCCTCTCACCATCCCTCTCCCACCGTCCCTCTCACCCTCCTCCTCTCACCATCTCTCACCGTCCCTCTATCATCCCTCCTTACCATCCCTCTCACCATCCCTTCCTCACGTCCCCCACCATCCCTCTCACCATCCCTCTCACCGTCCCTCTCACCGTCCCTCCACCATCCCTCTCACCGTCCCTCTCACCATCCCTCTCACCATCCTCTCACCATCCTTCTAATAAGGTAGGGATGGAGAACGGAGAGAGAGGAGGTAGGAAGGAATGAAGAGGAAGGAAAGGAGGGAAGGAGAGAAGGAGGAGGTAGAGAGGGAAGGAAGAAAGGAATGGAAGTAGGAGGGAAGGAGGGAGGAGGGAAGAGGGAGGAGGGAAGAGGAGGAGGAAGAGGAGGGAGGAGAGGGATGACCCTGTACAATAAATGCCTTCATACAGTTCACTTCAGCGATGGTCTGTGTCAATACTGTTTAATCTCCCCCTCCTGATACCTCTCCTCCCCACCCTCACCCCTTCCCTCACCCTCACATCTCCTCACCCCTCCTTTCTTCCTTCCTCCCCTTCCTTTCATCCCCCCATCTCCTCCCCCTCTCTTTGTGATCACTGAGGGCAATAACAGACCACTGTGTATACAGGAGGAGGAGGGAGGAAGAGGAGGAGGAGGAGGAGGAAGGAGGAGGAAGAGGAAGAGAAGAGGAGGAGGAGGTCATCTTCAGTAGCGGCTCAGTGACTTCACAATCTAGTGTGTTCTTCTAAGAGAGAGAGAGAGAGAGAGAGAGGTCACTATCTCCCCGTTTGCTGTCTCTCTTCACCACACTGGTTTTGAACTACTGTGTCTCTCTCTCACAAAGTAAACAAAATACCTAATACAACAAATGACTTTTCTTTACACAATATTATTCTGTATTGACTTGGTATACAACTGTGTGTGTGTGTGTGTGTGTGTGTGTGTGTGTGTGTGTGTGTGTGTGTGTGTGTTTTGAGAGGAAGGGCTTGAGAAATAATGTTTATATTACTACTACTACTACTACTAATAATACTACTACTACTACTACTACTACTACTACTACTACTACTACTACTACTACTACTACTACTACTACTACTACTACTTACTACCACCACCAATCCTGGCACCACTGTAAGGCACAAGGATTAACTTACTACTCTGGCAACACTGCAGATTATTAAAAGGGGTCACTAATCCGTATTCTCTATGAAAAGGGTCGCCTCACCAATCTGGCTATACTTCAGGACACAAGGGGTCGCCTCATGAGTCCAAGCAACACTACAGAACACAGAGGGTCAACTCACAACTCTGGCAACACTGCAGAACACAAGGGCCTCACCAGTCTGGTATCACCGCCCAGGCCCGTCATAACACTGACACTTTTCACCAGTCTTATCTTTTAGCGAGACGATGTTTCAGGAGCGTTTAACGAGAAGAAAAATCGCTATCTCACTCCTGGCTGTGTGGCCGGTTGACGCACTCTTTGGGCCTCCAGCAAACTAATCCCGACACCAAAACACCTTATTTTTCCTACCAAATTAGCGACCCAACCTAACCCAACCTACCCCACCCTAACCCAACCTAACCTAACCTAACCTAACCCACCCTAACCTACCCCTAACCCAACCTAACCTAACCTAACCTACCCTACCCTAACCCAACCTACCCTAACCTAACCTAACCTAACCTAACCTACCCTAACCTAACCTAACCCAACCTAACCTAACCCACCCTAACCCAACTCCACCCTAACCCACCCTAACCTAACCTACTCCTAACCTAACCTACCCTAACCTACCTAACCTACTCCTAACCTAACCTAACCTAACCTACCCTAACCCACCCTAACCTAACCTAACCTAACCCACCCTAACCTAACCCTAACCTAATCTAACCCAACCTCCTAACCTAACCTAACCCTAACCTAACCTACCCTAACCCACCCTAACCTAACCTAACCTAACCCAACCTAACCTAACCTACCCTAACCTAACCCAACCTAACCTACCCTACCCCAACCCAACCTAACCTAACCCACCCTAACCTACCCTAACCTAACCTAACCTAACCCAACCCAACCCAATCCCACCCTACCCCAACCTAACTCCAACCCAACCTACCCCAACCCAACCTAACCCAACCTAACCCAACCCAATCCCAACCTAACCTAACCTACCCTAATCCCAACCCCAACCCAACCTACCCCACCCTAACCCAACCCAACCCCAACCTACCCTAACCCACCCTAACCTAACCCTAACCTACCTAACTTGTGTGTTATTAAGATATAGTAATATGTCTTCGTCCTGGGGAATGACAGACAGACAGACAGACAGACAGAACAGACAGAGAGAGAGAGAGAGAGAGAGAGAGAGAGAGAGAGAGAGAGAGACAGAAAAGCTTTGAGATAGAAAAGTAAAAATAAAGAAAGAAATAGAGATAACGGAATAAAAGAGAGAGAGAGAAAGAAAGATAACTCTATAACCATTAATAATTTACTTAATGATTTACCTAATAATTCAATTAGATAAAATACTCACTAATTACCAGATAATTGACTTAACAAATAGACTCGATAATTGTTAATTAATTGACCACTAATTGCAACAGTGATGACCAAACACTTGTCCTGTACACGTATCGACTGCCAACCGACCTTGAGGCACTTCCTGTGATAGGTCAATACTGGCAACTATATTTAGCCAGTGCTAACGAGTAGGAAGGTCAACTATAGGTCAATATTGGCATTACAGATATAGAATGCCAGACAGTATTGACACTATTCTTAGCTGTTGTTAACGGCACAATAATACTCTGTTTGTGTGTGTGTGTGTGTGTGTGTGTAATGCTGTTCGTTACGGCACTGTGATAGAGAGAGAAAGAGAGAGAGAGAGAGAAAAGAGAGAGAGATACCATCCTGGTAAAATCCAACATAATAATAAACGAACATCTCCTTAAAGAACAACAATAATTTATACCAAGTGGTTTCACTAAATTTCACGTGAGACAATTTCTTCTTCATCCATTAAGCGAAGAGTGAGATTAGCGATCGTTTCATATCTTCGGTAAGATCAACGAGACACTCTTGTTTATCTCGTAGCTAAGGGGCGAACGTATTTATATTCTGATAATTTAAAGAATAATACTGATCTGTGATAATTTCCGCTCCTGGGGACGTAAAATTATCATGTGAAATTCTCAGGTAAAACAAATTATCATAAAAAAATAAAAAAAATAAAAATATTACAAAATTTCAGCCACATCCTGTATTTATGTAACTATGTATATCAACTTAAATACATAATAAAATACATAAGTTACATTACAGAATATCAACACTGAAATGACTGTATGTCTGTGTGTCTTATGTTTGGGTACCTTCACAGTTGGGTCGACTTAGGTTTTGTCCGGCCAGGTGTAGGTGGGTGCAGGTGGGGTATGGCGGTACAGGTGTGTTGGGGTAGGGGGGAGGAGGGAAGAAGGCAGAGGGGGAAGGGAGGGAAAGGAGGAAGGAGATATCTGTAAATATGTCAAGGGAGAGTCGCAACACCCTCCCTCCCTCTCTCCCTGGTTCCCTCCTCTCTCCCTCCTCCCTCCTTTCCTTTCTCTTTCCTTCCCTTTCCAATATCCCTTCCATTATTCCTTACTATCCCATCCTCTCTCTCTCTCTCTTCCTCCTCCTCTCTTTCGCTTCCCTCTTTCCACTGTTCTCCTTTCTCACTTCTCCCTTCGCCTCACAGTCTTCCCCTCCCTCCTTCTCTCCCTCTCCCTCCTCCTCTCTCCCTCTCTCTTCCCTCCCTCTCTCCCTTCTCCCTCCTCCCTCTTCTTCCTCCCTTCTTCACTCCCTCCTCCTTTTCCTCTTCTTCACTCCCTCCCCTCCCTCCTTTCCTCCCTTTCTTCACTTCTCCCTCCCTCTCTCTTTCCTCCCTAACTCTCTCCCCTCTCTCCTCTCTCTCTCCTCTTCCACCTCCCTCAATGTCGGAGATGAACCATAATTCACCAATAATAGACAACACCAGAGTGAGTTCCTGTCGCTTCTCCACCACACACCTCCACCATCACCAACACCCATCACCACCATACACCACTACCACCACACACCTCCACCATCACCACCACACACCTCCACCATCCACCAACACCCACCACCACCATACACCACCACTACCACACACACCTCCACCATCACCACCATACACCACCACTACCATACACCTCCACCACCACACACACCTCCACCACCACCCCCACACCTCAAAACGTTACCTGCGGCTGTTTTATAAATTTAATACGTAATTGGGTACATACATACATACATACATACATACATACATACATACATACATACATACACATAACAATACAACCATATTATTATCAAACAAAACAAACCTAACTTTATAATATTCAAATTACAAAGAAAAACAGCCTAACAATCATCACTTATCCCTAAACTACTCAGAAAAAATAAACGATACATAATGAATAATAACGAGAGAATTGAGAAGAAAAAACAACACCTCGTTAAATATACATAGAGAGGGAAGGAAGGGTCATGTTGTGAACGAACCATAATGAGATTTTCAACACCGGGATTCTGTATCGACCCTGAAATTTGTAAACTAAACGTGTTACATTTCTTCCCCCATCCTCTCTCTCTCTCTCTCTCTCTCTCTCTCTCTCTCTCTCTCTCTCTCTCTCTCTCTCACTCTCTCTCTCCCAAAAACCCCCACTAAATCTACCCCTCACACCATTAAATTTATACCCCTAATCTATTAAATTTCTACCCCTAAGCTAAATTTCTACCCCTAAGCCATTAAATTTCTACCCCCTAAGCCATTAAATTTCTCCCCAAAAAAAAAAAAAAAACTACTCCAGAACATAATTTTTCTAGCTCATGAACCATTAACTCAACACCCAATATATTTATTCTCCTCCACCACCACACTCACCATTAATAATACATCAATCCCATAAATTCCCCACGCTCAACTTCCTCTGTTATGACGTTATTATCGGGTAAATGGTTCGACTTGAGAGTTGGGAAGTATCGAACAGCCTTGAACTCGAGACTGGTTCACTGGTCAGTTTATCTTGGCTTCGATGAGCCTCGCCCCACCTGCCCCTTCCTCATGTGAATGGTGGAGACGCCCTCTGTTGGTGAACTGCCACCACCACCACCACCACCACCACCACCACCACCACCGAGACGCCCTCTGTTGGTGAACTGCCACCACCACCACTAATCCATCCAGGAAATCCAGCCTTGGAAAAATATTTATTTAGGACACTGTGCAGTAGGCTAATTAGTCCAGCCTAACCTAACCTAACCTAACCTAACCTGACCTAACACTATTATGAGCTCCATTACCCCGTTAGTGTTCTTACGTATACTGTACAAACTCAGTGTTGTTTACGGTCTGGTGCCACGTCTAACTAAGGCCTGGTGCCACGTCTAACTACGGCCTGGTGCCATATCTAACTACGGCCTGGTGCCATATCTAACTACGGCCTGGTGCCAATCTAACTACGGCCTGGTACGTCCAACTACGGCCTGGTACCACGTCCAACTAAGGCCCGGTGCCACGTCTAACTACGGCCTGTGCCACGTCCAACTACGGCCTGGTGCCATATCTATCCACGCCCGGTGCCACATCTAACTACGGCCTGCCATATCTAACTACGGCCTGGTGCCACGTCTAACTACGGCCTGGTACCACGTCCAACTACGGCCTGGTGCCACGTCTAACTACGGCCTGGTGCCATATCTAACTACGGCCTGGCGCCATATCTAACTACGGCCTGGTGCCATATCTAACTACGGCCTGTGCCGTCTAACTACGGCCTGGTACCACGTCCAACTACGGCCTGGTGCCACGCCTAACTACGGCCTGGTGCCCCATCTAACTACGCCTGGTGCCACGTCTAACTACGGCCTGGTGCCACGTCCAACCAAGGCCTGGTGCCACGTCCAACTACGACCTGGTGCCACGTCTAACTACGGCCTGGTGCCACGTCTAACTACGGCCTGGTGCCACGTCTAACTACGATCTGCACTATGTCTAACTACGGTCTGGTGCCATATCTAACTACGGCCTGTGCCACTGCCCAAACTACGATCTGGCACTATGTCTAACTACGGTCTGGTGCCACCGTCTAACTACGGCCTGGTGCCACGTTTAACTACGGCCTGGTGCCATATCTAACTACGGCCTGGTGCCATATCTAACTACGGCCTGGTGCCATATCTAACTACGGCCTGTGCCACGTCTAACTACGGCCTGGTACCACGTCCAACCAAGGCCTGGTGCCACGCTAACCACGGCCTGGTGCCACGTCTAACTACGGCCTGGTGCCACGTCCAACTACGGCCTGGTGCCACGTCTAACTACGATCTAGTACTATGTCTAACTACGGTCTGGTGCCACGTCTAACTACGACCTGGTGCCTCGTCTAACTACGACCTGGTGCTCGTCTAACTACGGCCTGCGCCTCGTCTAACTACGGTCTTGTGCCATATCTAACTACGGCCTGCGCCACGTCTAACTACGATCTAATACTATGTCTAACTACGGTCTGGTGCCACGTCTAACTACGACCTGGTGCCTCGTCTAACTACGGCCTGGTGCCTCGTCTAACTACGGCCTGGTGCCATATCTAACTACGGCCTGGTGCCATCTAACTACGGCCTGCGCCATATCTAACTACGGCCTGGTGCCTCGTCTAACTACGGCCTGGTGCCTCGTCTAACTACGGCCTGGTGCGCGTCTGTTCTCGCGTCTACTCCTCGGGTCTAATGGTGAAACTTGAGGATTTTGCTCTTGTGTTAATAATAGTGATCTCTTCTCTCTCTCTCTCTCTCTCTCTCTCTCTCTCTCTCTCCTCTCTCTCTCTCTCTCTCAATACCAAGACTTATGATTACTTAAAACATTACCTTACAATAAATAATCGTACTAAGACAAATAAATCCATCTTCCACACTTACTTACTTACTTACTTACTTATACAAAAAGTAATATGGTGGCTGAGAGATAAAACTGTCTCCCTGCTGTAAGCGACTCCAGTTCGAACTCACGGCAACCCCACCTCCCTCCTCCCAACCTATGACACCCCTGATCCACCCAGTTGTGAAAAAGGTACCAATTATACCATTTGGGAAGTGACGGAAGTGAGGGTGCTGGAAGTATGGAAGGCTTAAGGGTTGCCAGGGTTAGCGTAGGTTAGTTAGGCTTGTGGTTAGGTTAGGTTAGGTTAGGTTGGGTTAGGTTGGTTGTGTTGTTTTAGTTAGAAGCAAGGTTAATCTAAAGGTGACATAAGGCGAGGTATCATATCTACTCTTACACCCTCCCCCTACCCCCTTATACCCCTACCATCTACCTATTACTACTCCACTCCCCATCTCACCCCTCCCCTACCCTCACTCCTTTATCCTTACCCCCCAGGTAGAGACAGGTGAGGTGTCAAGGAAGGTATCGGTACGGTCGTTGGGGCGTGGGATATCCCATCGACCCAAGACACAAACATAATCTGGTCTGGTCGATGAAGTTGGCCGGCTACTGTCTGTCTGTCTGTCTGTCTGTCTGTCCCCGCATCTATCTATCTATCTTATTTATCTATCTCTGTCTGTCTGTCTGTCTATCTATCTGCCTGTCTGTCTGTCCCCGTAAGTCTTTATCTTCGACTCTGCTTCACTGACTCATTGACTCACTCATACTCACTTCATCACTGACTCATTACCTCAATGACTCACTGATTCAAAGTTTCACTCACTGACTCAAAGCTTCACTCACTGACTCAAAGCTTCACTCACTGACACAAAGTTTCACTCACTGACTCAAAGTATCACTCACTGACTCAAAGCTTCACTCACTGACTCAAAGCTTCACTCACTGACACAAAGTTTCACTCACTGACACAAAGTTTCACCTCACTGACTCAAAGCTCACTCACTGACTCAAAGCTTCAATCACTGACACAAAGTTTCACTCCACTGACACAAAGCTTCACACTCACTGACTCAAAGCTTCACTCACTGACTCAAAAGTTTCACCACTGACCCAAAACTTCACCACTGACCTCAAAGCTTCACTCACTCATTGACTCACTGCTCCACTATCTCACTGACTCACTGACTCTATCAAGCTGACTCAACCTTTACTCACTGACTCATTTGCCTCCTCCTACCCAAATACATTACTACCAGATCACATTGTCTGTCTTTCTGTCTGTCTGTCTGTCTGCCTGTCTGTCTGTCTGCCCTCTGTCTGTCTGTCTGTCAATAACAAGACTTTACTTCCCTGAGAAAATATTACTATCTGCGGAGGAAAAGGGAAGTCCTGGGGATGAGGAGGGATTGGGGTAGATTATGTTGTTTCGCCTCCTTAATCCTGTTTGTGTGGAGAATAATGAGTGTTTATGTGCTGAGAGGATGGTGGTGGTGGTGGTGGTGTGGTGGTGGTGGTGTGATGGTGGTGGTGGTGGTGATTGGTGGTGGTGGTGGTGGTGGTGGTGGTGGTGGTGGTGGTGGTGGTAGTGGTGGTGGTGATGGTGATGGTGGGGATGATGGTGATGGTAGTGGTGGTGTGATGGTGATGGTGGTGATGATGGGTATGGTAAACTGGTGATGGTGGTGGTGATGGTGGTGATGATGATGGTGATGATGGTGGTGATGATGGTGATGATGGTGATGGTGGTGATGGTTGGTGATGGTAGTGGTGGTGATGGTGATGATGGTGGCGGTGGGGATGGTGGTGATGTTGATAACGATGATGGTGGTGATGATGGTTATGGTGATGATGATGATGATGATGATGGTGGTGTGGTGATAGTGGCGATGACAACATTAACAATAACAACAACAAAGAAAACGACGGTAACAAAACTACAATAATAGAAATAGTAACTCCAATCCTAACCCCTGCTCACCCTCAACTTCACCTCTACCTCACCCCACCCCCACTTCACACCCCACCCCACCCTCATATACCCCACCTCACCCCACCTCACTCTACCCCTACTCCCACCTCCACTCCCCACTCCACCTCCACCCCACCTCACCCCACTCCCACTCACACTCCACCTCACCCCACCCACCCCACCTCACTCACTCCCACCCCACTTCACCTCCACCCCACCTCACCTCACCCCACCCCCACCCCACCCCACCCCACTGTTACCATGGCGACGATCTTCACTGAGGTAACGAACTAAAGCCCCTATGGACCCCGTAGTTAGTGTCTTATGTAACGCTTTCCCGGGTTATGGCGCTGATCTATGGCTCACATATATATGTCTTTATGGCTCATCTTCTTTGGGAGAGATCTGAATGCTCTTTGTATGGCTGGGGAATGTTTTAAGGGGTGTTTGGGGAGGGTTGTTTTAAGGGGTGTTTGGGGAGTGTTGTTTTAAGGGGTGTTTGGGGAGGGTTGTTTTAAGGGGTGTTTGGGGAGTGTTGTTTTAAGGGGGTGTTTGGGGGTTGTTTAAGGGGTGTCTAGAGGTTGTTTTAAGGGGTGTTTGGGGGTTGTTTTAAGGGGGTGTTTGGGAGTGTTGTTTTAAGGGGTGTCTGGGGAGGTTGTTTTAAGGGGTGTTTGGGGTTGTTTTAAGGGGTGTTTGGGGAGGTTTAAGGGGGTGCTTTGGGGCTTATAGTTGCTTTAAGGGGTGTTTGGGGGTTGCTTTAGGGGTGCTCTTGGGGAGGGCTGTTTTAAGGGGTGCTTGGGGGTTACCAAGGGGTGTTTGGGGGAGGTTGTTTAAGGGGGTGTCTGGGGAGGGTTGTTTTAAGGGGGTGTTTGGGGTTGCTTCAAGGGGTGTTTGGGGAGTGTTGTTTAAGGGGGTGTTTGGGGGTTTATAGTTGTTTTAAGGGTGTTTGGGGTTGTTTTAAGGGGTGCTTGGGGAGGGTTGTCGGGGTGTGCTTTGGGGGTTTATAGTTGTTTTAAGTGTGTTTGGGGGTTGTTTTATGTGTTTTGGGGAGGGTTGTTTTATGTGTGTTTGGGGGTTTATAGTTGTTTTAAGGGGTGTTTGGGGAGTGTTGTTTTAAGGGGTGTTTGGGGGAGTGTTGTTTAAGGTGTTTGGGGGGGAGTGTTGTTTTTAAGGGGTGTTTGGGGGCTGTTTTAAGGGTGTTTTGGGGTTGTTTAAGGGGTGTTTGGGGAGGTTGTTTTAAGGGGTGTTTGGGGAGTGTTGTTTTAAGGGGTGTTTGTATGTTGTTTAAGGGGTGTTTAGAGGGCTGTTTTGTGTGTTTGGGGGTTTATATTGCTTTAAGGTGTTTGAGTTGTTTTAAGGGGGTGTTTTCAGAGGGTTGTTTTAAGGGGGTGTCAGGTTTATAGTTGTTTTAAGTGTTTGGGGGTTGCTCAAGGGGTGCTTGGGAGGGTTGTTTTAAGGGTGTTTGGGGATAGTTGTTTTAAATGTGTGTTTTAGAGTGTTGTTTTAAGGGGTGTTTGGGGACACTAAGGGGGTCTTTGGGGGGTTGTTTAGGGGTGTTTAAAGAGGGTTGTTTTAAGGGGTGTTTGGGGTGTTTTAGACAGGCAGACAGACAGATAGATGGATAGATAGATAGATAGATAGATAGATAGATAGATAGATAGAAAGATAGATAGATAGATAGTACGCCGGAGGGAACGTTGTGATAGGGTCGTTAAGAGAGAGAGAGAGAGAGAGAGAGAGAGAGAGAGAGAGAGAGAGCAGGAGATCGGTGAGAAACACGGTAGTTACGTGGTCAGCATGCGGGTGAGACCTCTAATTGCTTGCAGGGTTGTTATGCAGAGAGACGAGATAAGGAGGGAAGGTGACAGGTGTATTTCAGTCTCAGGGAGGAAAGTGAGGGTGATCTCTCTGAGTCTCTCGGTAAAGAAGATAGGGAAGTGATTTATCGTAGAGCAAGTACCTCCGTCTAGGGCAAGTACCTCAGTCTAGAGCAAGTACCTCAGTCTAGGGCAAGTACCTCCTCTAGGGCAAGTACCTCACTCTAGGCAAGTACCTGTCTAGGGCAAGTACCTCAGTCTAGGGCAAGGTACCCTAGTATAGGGCAAGTACCTCAGTCTAGGCAAGTACCTCACTCTAGGGCAAGTACCTCAGTCTAGGGCAAGTGCCTCAGTCTAGGGCAAGTACCTCAGTCTAGGGCAAGTACCTCAGTCTAGGGCAAGATAACCCCCAGTCCAGCACCCCAGTCCAGGCCAACCCAAACTATGCAAACCTCAAACCGCCCACCCAACTCAGTCTAGGCAAGCACCACTCAGGGCACCAGTCTAGGGCAGGTACCCCAGTCTAGTGCAAGTACCCCAGTCTAGGGCAAGTACCTCAGCCAAGGGCAACACCCTCAGTCTAGGCAAAGCACCGGCCCAGGGCAAGCACCTCACTCCTAGGGCAAGCACCCCACCTAGGGCAAGACACCAGCCATGGCAAGCACCCCACCTAGGCAAGCAAGCACCCCAGTCTAGGCAAGCAACACCTAGGAAAGTAACCCCACCCCAGAGCAAGCACCTCACCTAGGCAAGCACCCACCCTAGGGCAAGCACCCCACCTAGGCACACCACTCACCAAGTACCTCACTCTAGGGCAAGCACCTCACCTAGGCAAGACACCACCTTTAGGCAAGCACCTCACCTAGGGCAAGCACCCCACCTAGGAAAGCACCCCACCTTTAGGGCAAGCACCTCACCATAGGCAACTACTCTAGGAAAGTAACCCACCTCTAGGAAAGTACCTCACTCTAGGAAAGTAACTCACTCTAGGAAAGTACCTCACCTAGGCAAGCACCTCACCTAGGCAAGTACTCACTCTAGGAAAAGTACCTCACTCTAGGAAAGTACCACTCTAGGAAAGTAACAATCAGTCTAGGAAAGCACCCCATGTAATATTTTCACTACGTCAACCATCTCGTCTACTGTCTCCTTGTTAATGAAAGGACACCTAATTCAACTTAGTTATTAAACAAAATTACTTTTATTTTGTTAAAGACAAAAATAAAATACACAGTTACCAGCGATGACTCTATAACCCCAAGCCGAGCTGTCAACGTCACTGTTATATAGTTATATATATATACATATTATATATATATATATATACATATATATATATATATTATACATATTATTATTATTATGCTACATATACATATTACTATTGGTATTGGCTATTGGCTATTATTGTTACATATTACATACATATTATTATTGTTATTGTTATTGCTATTGCTGGCTATTATTATTATTATTATTATTACATATTGTTGCTACTATTGCTATTACATATTATTATTATTATTATTATTATTGGCTATTGTTATTACTATTAATACATATTTATATATATATATATATTATTATTATTACATACATAATATTATATATATATATATATATATATATATATATATATATATATATATACATATATTGTTAAAAAAAAAAAAAAAAAAAATATATTATATATATATATATATATTATTATTATATATATATTATTATTATTATTATTACAATATTATTATTATTATTATTATTACATATATATATTATTATTATTGTTGTTGTTGTTGTTGTTGTTTAGGAACACTTGAATGATACTCGTGAACACTTATGATAAAACACCGTATATAACAGCTCATAATACAGTCACAATGCAATAGGGACGCCATGTGGGTGTTGGTAGGTTAATGAGAGAGAGAGAGAGAGAGAGAGAGAGAGAGAGAGAGAGAGAGAGAGACGTCCTGTATTGAATGAAGAAGAATTATTGTGTGTCCTTCAGAATCCTTTTGCCAAGTTTAGAAAAGGATATGGTTACGGGGGAAAGAGGGGATAGGAAGGGGTGAGGGAGGAGAGGCAGGATTGGAGGCGAGGGAGGAGAGGAGAAGGAGAAGGGAGAGGTCACAGATATAAGACTCGGTCGACTGAACACAATCCTAAAGAGATCCTACATATATATAGTATAATATAATAGCTCCAATATATAACCCCTTTGTTACGCTTCCTCGTATATAAAATCAAACGAAAAATATGAGAAGCTAATATCTATTTTATTCACATTCTTATCTTTTATTTTATTGTCATTGTCCACTATAGGTACTTGAATTTGCCGCCTGACGTCACTGATAAATGAACCAATCATCCCCAACGGTCTTATTAAAGAAATCTGACGTCACTGATAGCGCGCCAACCACGGTCTATTAAAGAAATCTGACGTCACCGATAGCGCCAACCAACATCATAGATGACGACCATGCACACACCTACATTTTCTGACATCACTAACAATGAACCACCACCGCTCATGTTTATGCAAGAGACACTCGACGTCATTTGTGATTAACCTATCAGAAACCCTTGCATCGCTTGTTGACAATAAATTCATTTTGTACATGCATACTTTTTTATTCCATATGAGCCAATTACAGGAATTAATTGCTGATATTTTCTGTAATATTTCAACACAAAGAGATGACCCTAAAGATAACATACAGACAAACAAAAGACTGAAGACCAGGTACAGTAGACAGATGAGTAAACAGACAAAAGACGAGTAAAAACATGGACAGACAGATAGTATTTTCAAGTACACTACATGATGATGATGATGACATTAATGGTATATATATATATATATATATATATATATATATATATATTATTATTATTATTATATTATTATTATTGTTATTATTATTATTGTTGTTGTTGTTGTTGTTGTTGCTCTAATACCCCCACAAGCCGACGCTGGCTCCCCTGTGCCATGAACCCAGGTGTACCCGCACGACAACAGGAGTGCCACATGAAGATCGAGAGCTGTGAGTATCCCCAGTGCCACACATGCATATCGCAGTGCCACGTGTATATCACAGTGCCACATGTATACCATGTGCCACATGTATATCACAGTGCCACATGATATCACAGTGCCCCACATACACACTCATATGTGTGTGTGTGTGTGTGTGTGCTTATAGTACAGACCGATATTACAGGCACAATGGCGCCATTCGATACTAATTCACCTGCTGCACCGCGTGTGTCCCTCAACCTGGTATGTTCTGGTCCCCAGGTGTACTAAGGTGCCACATGCTCATCATCAGGTGCCAGGCAACCACCACACACATCCACCACCACATCCACCACACACCCACCACATGCACCCACCACCACACAACCACCACCACATAACCACCCAACCACACGACCACCACCACACGACCACCACCACATACAACCACACCACCACACACAACCACCACCACACAACCACCAACCACACAAAACCACCACCACACAACCACCACATACACCCACCACCACATACAACCACACCACCACACAACCACCACCACACAACCACCACCACACAACCACCACCACACAACCACACCACCACACAACCACCACCACACAACCAACCCCACACACAACCACCACCACACAACCACCACATACACCGACCACCACGCAACCACCACATACACCCACCACCACACAACCAACCACATACACCCCACCACCACACAAACCACCACCACACAACCACCACATACACCGACCCACCACACAACCACCACCACCACACAACCACCACCACACAACCACCCAACAACACACAAACCACCACATACACCCACCACCACATACAAACACCACCACACAACCACCACCCACACAACCACCACCCACACAACCACCACCACACAACCACCACCACACAACCACCACCACACAAACCAACCCCACACAACCACCACCACACAACCACCACATACACCGACCACCACGCAACCACCACATACACCCACCAACACCACACAACCACCACCTCACACAAACCACCACCACACAAACCACCACCACACAACCACCACATACAATTTACCACCACACAACCACCTCACAATTTCACACAACCACCACCTCACACAAATCCACCACCACATACACCCACCACCACAACCACCACCACCACACAACCACCACCACACAACCACCACCACACAACCACAGTAGCAATACGTAACTGAACGAAGTAATACCGAG
>NW_024715071.1:0-16915 GCF_018991925.1 Homarus americanus
CAGGATAGTGTCTCAGTCCTCAGGTCACAGTAAAACAGGATTGTGTCTCAGTCCTCAGGTCACAGTAAGGCAGGATAGTGTCTCAGTCCTCAGGTCACAGTAAACCAGGATAGTGTCTCAGTCCTCAGGTCACAGTAAACCAGGATAGTGTCTCAATCCTCACGTCACAGTAAAACAGGATAGTGTCTCAGTCCTCAGGTCACAGTAAAACAGGATAGTGTCTCAATCCTCACGTCACAGTAAAACAGGATAGGTACCCTCAGTCCTCAGGTCACAGTAAAACAGGATAGTGTCTCAGTCCTCAGGTCACAGTAAAACAGGATAGTGTCTCAGTCCTCAGGTCACAGTAAAACAGGATAATGTCTCAGTCCTCAGGTCAGAATAAAACAGGATAGTGTCTCAGTCCTCAGGTCAGAGAAAAACAGGATAGTGTCTCAGTTCACAGATCACAGTAAGACAGGATAGTGTCTCAGTTTTCAGGTCACAGTAAAACAGGAGTGTCTCAGTCCTCAGGTCAGAGTAAAACATGATAGTGTCTCAGTCCTCAGGTCAGAGTACAACAGAATAATGTCTCAGTCCTCAGGTCAGAATAAAACAGGATAGTGTCTCAGTCCTCAGGTCACAGTAAAACAGGATAATGTCTCAGTCCTGAGGTCAGAATAAAACAGAATAATGTCTCAGTCCTCAGGTCAGAATAAAACAGGATAGTGTCTCAGTCCTCAGGTCACAGTAAAACAGGATAGTGTCTCAGTCTTCAGGTCAGAGTAAAACAGGATATTGTCTCAGTACTCAGGTCAGAGTAAAACATGATAGTGTCTCAGTCCTCAGGTCAGAGTAAAACAGGATAATGTCTCAGTCCTCAGGTCAGAGTAAAACAGGATAATGTCTCAGTCCTCAGGTCAGAGTAAAACAGGATAATGTCTCAGTCCTCAGGTCAGAATAAAACAGGATAATGTCTCAGTCCTCAGGTCAGAATAAAACAGGATAGTGTCTCAGTCCTCAGGTCAGAGTAAAACAGGATAGTGTCTCAGTCCTCAGGTCAGAGTAAAACAGAATAGTGTCTCAGTCCTCAGGTCACAGTAAGACAGGATAGTGTCTCAGTCCTAAGGACACAGTAAGACAGGATAGTGTCTCAGTCCTCAGGTCACAGTAAGGCAGGATAGTGTCTCAGGCCTCAGGTCAAAGTAAAACAGGATAGTGGGTCAGTCCTCAGGTCAAAGTAAAACAGGATAGTGTCTCAGTCCTCAGGTCACAGTAAGACAGGATAGTGTCTCAGGCCTCAGGTCAAAGTAAAACAGGATAGTGTCTCAGTCCTCAGGTCAGAGTAAAACAGGATACTGTCTCAGTCCTCAGGTCACAGTAAGGCAGGATAGTGTCTCAGGCCTCAGGTCAAAGTAAAACATGATAGTGGGTCAGTCTTCAGGATACAGTAAAACAGGATAGTGTTTCAGTCCTCAGGTCAGAGTAAAACAGGATACTGTCTCAGTTCTCAGTAAGACAGGATAGTGTCTCAGTTCTCAGGTCTGATAAACAGGATAGTGTCTCAGTCCTCAGGTCAGAGTAAAACAGAATAGTGTCTCAGTTCTCAGTAAGACAGGATAGTGTCTCAGATTTCAGGTCGCAGTAAAACAGGATAGTGTCTCAATCCTCAGGTCACAGTAAGACAGGATTGTGTCTCAATCCTCAGGTCACAGTAAGACAGGATAGTGTCTCAGTCCTCAGGTCACAGTAAGGCAGGATAGTGTCTCAGTCCTCAGGTCAGAGTAAAACAGGAATGTGTCTCAGTCCTCAGGTCAGAATAAAACAGGATAGTGTCTCAGTCCTCAGGTCAAAGTAAGACAGGATAGTGTCTCAGTCCTCAGGTCAGAGTAAAACAGGAATGTGTCTCAGTCCTCAGGTCAGAGTAAAACGGGATAGTGTCTTAGTCTTCAGGTCAGAGTAAAACGGGATAGTGTCTCAGTCCTCAGGTCAGAGTAAAACGGGATAGTGTCTCAGTCCTCAGGTCACAGTGAAACAGGATAGTGTCTCAGTCATCAGGTCACAGTAAAACAGGATAGTGTCTCAGTCCTCATGGCACAGTAAAACAGGATAGTGTCTCAGTCCTCATGGCACAGTAAAACAGGATAGTGTCTCAGTCCTCATGGCACAGTAAAACAGGATAGTGTCTCAGTCCTCAGGGCACAGTAAAACGGTGTAGTGTCTCAGTCCTCAGGTCAGAATAAAACAGGATAGTGTCTCAGCCCTCAGGTCAGAGTAAAACAGGATAGTGTCTCAGTCCTCAGGTCACAGTAAACCAGGATAGTGTCTCAGTACTGAGGTCAGAGTAAAACAGGATTGTGCCTCAGTACTGAGGTCAGAGTAAAACAGGATAGTGTCTCAGTCCTCACGTCAGAGTAAAACAGGATAGTGTCTCAGTCCTCAGGTCACAGTAAAACAGGATAGTGTCTCAGTCCTCGGGTCACAGTAAGACAGGATAGTGTCTCAGTCCTCGGGTCACAGTAAGACAGGATAGTGTCTCAGTCCTCAGGTCACAGTAAGACAGGATAGTGTCTCAGTACTGAGGTCAGAGTAAAACAGGATAGTGTCTCAGTCCTCACGTCAGAGTAAAACAGGATAGTGTCTCAGTCCTCAGGTCACAGTAAAACAGGATAGTGTCTCAGTCCTCAGGTCACAGTAAAACAGGATAGTGCCTCAGTACTGAGGTCAGAGTAAAACAGGATAGTGTCTCAGTCCTCACGTCAGAGTAAAACAGGATAGTGTCTCAGTCCTCAGGTCACAGTAAAACAGGATAGTGTCTCAGTCCTCACGTCAGAGTAAAACAGGATAGTGTCTCAGTCCTCAGGTCACAGTAAAACAGGATAGTGTCTCAGTCCTCACGTCAGAGTAAAACAGGATAGTGTCTCAGTCCTCAGGTCAGAGTAAAACAGGATAGTGTCTCAGTCCTCAGGTCACAGTAAGACAGGATAGTGTCTCAGTCCTCAGGTCATAGTAAAACACGATAGTGTCTCAGCCCCTAGGACACAGTAAAATGGTCCCTCGTGTCGATGGCCAGTGAATGACAGAAACATGTAGTCAGCCAGAAGTTTTCCGATTTTTTTTAAGTAAGCAAAGTTATCATGTACTAATAAGAGATAAGCCACTTGTATATTACAACAAATGGACCAAGATCCTGACCTTGTAAATCTTTGGCAGAAAACAATAAACCAAATGACAGAATAAGCACTTCAGTAACTATTTCTCGTTGAACATAAACGAGGATCAATTACAGTGAGCAAATACAATGGTTTCTTTTTCTTGTAAAAGTAAGGGACACGTGATAAGTTTTAGCCTTATCAGAGCTGGGAATTACGACACACCGTTACAACACGGAGAAATCTCTCGGATGCAGTGGTAATGAAGTACAGTACACATTTTCAGCAAAGACGGAAAACACTACCCAATCTTTGATTTAAGCGCTTTTAGGTCCTCATTACATGGCCAGAGACATAATACAACTTAACAACTTAGCCCCCTCGATCAAATTCACTGTGGAATTAGAGCAAGACTGTAAATTGCCATTCCTAGACTGTCTGATACACAGAATAGGTAACACTTTTAAGTTCAGTATTTATAGAAAACCAACTAATGTGTGTTCATACATTCATTATTATTCTGCCCACCATAATAAAGCCAAACAGTCAGTATTTTCAACAATGTTTTTACGTGCCTTGAGAATTTGCAGTCCGGAATTCATCGATGAGGAATACAAATATTTATATAATATTGGCTCAAACCTTAAATACCCTAGATCTTTCATAGACAAATGCTTAAACATTACTAAGAAAACTTTTTATAGAACTGATCCCAAGCCCACCCATGACCATAAGAATATCTTAATATTACCATTTCACAAAAATTTCTCACACATTCCTGCACAGCTAAAAACCTGGAACGTCAATGTGGCATTTAAAAACTCATGCACTGTTAAACAAATGTTAATCAAGAACTCCCCCAACAACACAATTGGTTGCATTTATAAAGTTCCTTGCAAGGAATGTAATATGTTTTACTTAGGCCAGACAGGTAAAGATCTTGCAACTAGAATTAAACAACACAAATACAGTGTTAGGACAGGCCAGGAATCCAATGCTCTGTTTGTTCATTTGAGGGATAACAAGCATTGCATTGACTGGGATAATGCCTCCTCAATATTACCATGTAATTCAATTGATAGTAGGAACATCATAGAATCTAGTCTTATTAAACATACCGAAGCATTCAACATGAATTTGAGTAACGGCATGTACAAGCTGGACAATTTTGTAATTAAGAAGATTTGTGATCAGGTGAGAAGGCCGGGTCACTTGACCATCTGACCTGACCACCAACCGTTGTGTGCTATTTAAAGATTAGTAGGGTCATTACCTAATACCTGACCATTGTGGACCTGGTCTCACCCTCCTCTGTATATATACACCTTGATTTGTATTACTCTCTCTAGTCTGTACTCACCCCTGAAGATGTGAATTACACGAAAGCGCTTGGGAACTTCGTGTTTTCTTCTTTCCTTGTGGTTATCAGCATATACCTAGATCACGCGCACCTACAGTGATTTACTTGCTATATATATATATATATATATATATATATATATATATATATATATATATATATATATATATATATATATATATATATATATATATATATATATATGTATTTTAAATTAATCTTATTGGGATTATTAAATTTTACCGCCACACCACCCCGTTAAGTACTGTACTGTAGTGTCCCTCAGGACTCATTTAGTTTAAAACTGGGGTTGAAACACGACGACCCTCTTCAAGGGAAGATGTTTAATAATACGGACGTAAGGGGGTGTGGCGAGCAAGGCGCAGTGGTGGCAGGTCCTTGATCAATAGCAGTGCCGACCTTGAAACTTTGGGCTACTTACACCACCAACTACGGTCTCCACTCCCCTACTGTGTAACATTCAGTACCATAATATCCTGACAACGGGGGTTAATTATTATGACCCGTTGTAAACTTTAGTCTGTAATCCTTTTGCGCTACCGCTCACAGGATGAGTGTGGGGTGCACAAAAAAGTAGCTGCTGTAAGCGGCAAAATCAAAATCAACCACTCCCAGCTTACCTCAACCTTCCTTTATCATGCACTGCCTTACATCAACCACTGTTTTATACTCAAACCAAAATTACTCTCGACCTAAACTAATTTACTGTACTCTGGACTCTGTGGAGAGCAGTGTTAAAGTAATGTTTCTGGTTCAAGTCGTCCAGACTCTTGAAGTATGGAGTCTAGACTACAGGCTCCCCAGTCCCATGTGCCCCCCACCACCAGACTCCACCCACCTTAATTTCCGCCTCCACACCACTAGCTAACGCGGTACAGCTGCTTCTCGTAGTGGTAATGATGAGAAGGGTGGTGATTGTGGGAATTTGGTGGCAGCGGCTGCTCTTTAGTACAAGACAGAAGAGACTCAACTTGGTCATAAGGAAGAAACGAGCTTGGTGGCAGTGGAAGCAAATATTGTAAACCTTCCATCTTAAAACACTGTCGAGTTATTGTCTTGACGTCTGTAGCTAAGGTAGAGGGAGGATCTCGACCGGGATTAGGGCCTACCACTCCACCTGATTGGCGGGATAAATCTTGGGCACCCAATCTTGAGTAGTGAAACAGACTGGAGCGTTACCAGGTAGTACCAGGTACCATGGCCTCTGCACCAGGCCGCGCCACAACCTAAGTTGTCTGCGCCTGAGAAAACTAAAACAGTTTACCGTAAGCCTGACGGTTTGTTAGGGACAATGCGGTTACATGACTGCAAAATCCCCCCCCCCCCCCCGGGTTACATAAGTAAAAAGTGTGGACAATATACGAGTACACTAGACAGTCGTCGATTCTTCAACAAAAAAGTTTGGCAACCATTCACAGTTGGATGGGCTTGGGATAGCCTACCACATGCAGGTGCGAACCAGTGGCGTCTATTACACTTGTAGATATCGTACGAATTAAATAGTTTTTGAAATACTTCAGTGACGTTGTATGGAGAGGATTGTTGGGGAGGTTAAGAAGGCCAGTTGTAATGTGTCCACAAGCACACAAGGGTGGTGCTAATGCCAGTGATTACCATTTTCTTATAGTACTGATTGATGCACTTAATAAAGATAGTGGTAGTAACGAAGATAGTCTCAATATTATGACGCATAAAAATTATGTATGAGTTGATAGTGGTGGTCAATGTGAACACGTGCTCGATATTGGCCGCCAGTTGAGCTTTTCTTTTTAGTTGTCTCCTGTAAATAACTAGGTCTATGGCATTAAAAAGTATACGTTTTATCTATAAAATGTATGTCTTTATCCTAACACAAATACCGCACCATTCGTAAACCCAAAGTATATTTCTAAAAGGTATATCTATTTTGAAAGTAAATTTGAATATCGACATCGTGTACTTGACTAACTTACCTTACAAAGTTTTATATTTATACATACATAATACATAGCATACATAAAGTTTGGAGACAGAAGGAAATAGTCTAGATGTTTCTGTTTTATTGCAGGTATACATCCGAGGGTCTAAAGATGACATTTACGAAGAGAAAATCAGGAAAATAGAGAACCGTACTACCTTACTGAATGCTTATAACTACAGTACGCGTAAAGTGTGCTGCACTGGAACACAACACTGCTTCAATGAGACGTGTCCAGGGGAACTTTGGGCATTGTCTTCAGAAGTGTATTGGCGCTGGTGAGCAAAGTGAACAATGGAACAGCTGCGGAAACGTGTTCCTACACCCTTGTGGTAACCCGTGTCTCCCAACGGCAACGTCGCAGTAGTAATATCACTATTTATGAATGAATGGGTATTGGTCGTGTAACGACGGACGTGATTGGTTGATAGGTTTGCTCTAGGTTGGCCGTTTGAAGCACGAGTTACCACAAGGGTGAAGGAACACAATTCCGTAACTGTACAACTTCACTAGTTACAATAACTAACTTCAAAAACAAGTTTTAATTGTCCAATATTTCGTGACTTATGGAAACCACACACACACTACATCCTTGACCACCGAAGGGTCAAGACGTACCTGGCGCACCTCTCGGAGCAGCCAGGTCAACTGTTAAGTTGGCCCATACCAACCCCCACCCCTGAACCCTCCTCCCCACCGGAATATCAACAAGTTCTCGCCAGAAGTTACAATTTCATTTTGGAAAGGAACGGAACCAGTGTTAAACAGAGGTGAACAGTGCTTAAGTCAGTGAGAACAACTCAACAGTAACAGTCGTACCCAAGTTAACCTTCACACAGTGAGGTCCCAGGTACCCAGTGATAACGGCCCGTGAGACCCAACAACAATCAGCGATGTGTTAATCCGTCTACGATAGGAAGGCCTAAGACCAAACCTCACTCATATAACACCATCTGTGAGGGAATTACTACACCACGTCAAGTCCCTCATCACACCATCTGTGAGGGAATTACTACACCACGTGAGGTCCCTCATAACACCATCTGTGAGGGAATTACTACACCACGTCAGGCCCCTCATAACACCATCTGTGAGGGAATTACTACACCACGTGATGCCCCTCATAACACCATCTGTGAGGGAGTTACTACACCACGTGAGGCCCCTCATAACACCATCTGTGAGGTAATTACTACACCACGTGAGGTCCCTCATAACACCATCTGTGAGGTAATTACTACACCTCGTGGTCCCTCATAACACCATCTCTGAGAGATTACTACACCACGTGAGGCCCCTCATAACACCATCTGTGAGGTAATTACTACACCACGTGATCCCTCATAACACCATCTGCGAGGGAATTACTACACCACGCCAGGTCCCTCATAACACCATCTGAGGGAACTACTACACCATGTGAGTTCCTCCTAACACCATCTGGGAGGGAGTTACTACACTACGAGTTTGCTGTTCAACACCTACATTAATCTGTATGTTCACTGTATGTTCCTTTACCTTTCTCTAATGAAGGCTTTTGTTAACCCACCAATGTATGTAATAAGTCATTTATGTCCAATGTATATTTTCAGCCTTCGGGCTGCAGAATTTTTTCAATAAACCGTTAATTATTATTATTATTACACACACACACACACCAGCCAACCCAAGACCTACAACAAACATGTTTTTTTTGAGAAATCAAACAACTTAATCTTCAATTTTAGCAGTCTGTTATCTCGAGGAACAATACTGTACGGTGTGAGAATTGTGATGCCACGAACACAAACTTCAAGAGATTTTAATCTTTTCAAAGATTTCAACTTATATGGATATAAACACATTCCAAACTATCCATAAATAACACCCATAAATAACACTAGTTTTGTATTATAATTTTACCAGATTTTTTCAATTCTTCATTGGCCTACAACAGTGGTTCTTAAACTGGGGGGCGCGCCCCCAGGATCTGAACGCGTCTTGTACACGAATGCTCATCCCTCCCACTCTATTATAACCAAGGGTTGCATCAGGGAGTGGGGATCTAGGACTTGTGCAGAGAGGGGCAAAAAAGTTTAAACTTCACTGGCCCGCAACGATAAGCAGTATCCCACATTTCCATGTTGCTTATCACCAGCGTAGCTAGGGGGCGGTCTGCCCCGGGCGGCACTTTTGGGTCTGCTCATCACCCATATCTGCAGCTACTGGAGACGTTAATCCTTCCCTTTGTATCGGCGGCAAGTTAATCCTTGTCGTGTCTGACCTAACACCTGACCCACATCATCACGGCCACGTCATGAGCTACGTACACCCTTGCTATGCGCCCCCCCCCCCGCACACACACAACCTGTAACCTGTTGAGGATTAAGGAAACAACTTCAAACAAGTACGCCAGTGAGCTCATGTGGTGTGGGTCAGGTGTTAGGTCAGACACGACGAGGATTAACTTGCCGCCGATACAAAGGGAAGAATTAACGTCTCCAGTAGCTGCAAAACCATGCAGTCTCGGATAATATCAGTTCATGTACAGCCGACCAATCCACCAGTTACAAGCAATTCACTTCAGTTCTCCACAAGTCTCCATCGTGACAAGACGAGGGGAGGCTAGACGACTTTTAAGTTCTCTTGTGTTTTCGATCCAGTTATTTACTTCGTTGAAAGACATAATACTATAAGGTAAGAAATATTAAAGTATTGGTTAAAAAATATTGATGTGACTTTTGCTGCGGTACTGAGATTAAATATTAAGATTTTGTTTCACAGCATTGCGATTTTATACTAAGACACTATCCTCACTGGGGTACAGACAAAAGCCCCCCGACAAAAGCCACCCAGACAAAAGCCCCCCAGACGAAAGCCACCCAGACAAAAGCCCCCTACTTTGATCGGGGTGGCTTTTGTCTGACAACAGTAAGGCAAACTATTTAATATATATATATATATATATATATATATATATATATATATATATATATATATATATATATATATATATATATATATATATAAAAGAGTGAGTCACTGTGCAATATGTAATTGTAATTATGTAGGTCAGACAGGAAAAACACTGCAGCTCAGAATCAAACAACATAAGTATAATATCAGAACTGCATCTGAAAGCAGTGCCTTGTTCGTGCATGTTAGGAATAATAATCACCCCATTGCTTGGGAAAAAACCTTAGTGATGGTCAGTTCAAAACTGATAATATGTTACATAAATTTATTTGTCAGTGGCCCAAGGTTAAAAATGCTTTGAAAACCTTTGATCTACATTTATGATAGTTATTTTGTGGGTCCCTTTTTTCTGACCTGACCTGGCTAGTCACGTCACCACCCTTCTCTTAAGCTCCTCGACGTGTGTGTTGGTGTGGGGATTAGTGGATGTCATCATTATGACCTGACCTCATGTTTTAGGTCACCCTGTATATTCCAAGCCTCTCTCTGTCCATGTAATCCAGTTGCCTCTGAAGATGTCTTGAATAAAGACGAAAGCTAAGGTACTCGTTGTTTCCATTTTCCCGTGTGATATATTATATATATATATATATATATATATATATATATATATATATATATATATATATATATATATATATATATATATATATATATATATATATATATATATATATATATATATATATATATATATATATATTATATATTAGTTTGAGGGACCGAACTAACGGGACAAATTCATTACGATAGGGCAGAGTCAAAATATTCTTAAGTGTAGGAATTTGTCTGGTTTGAGAGGAACGAAAGGATTTTTTAGCCCTTTTAAAACAACGATCAACAAACACAGAAGGGTACCCAAGTTTTTGTGCAATGGAACGAATGTGTCTCAATTCATCATCAATAAATTCAGCGTCACAAATACGCAGACATCTTAAGAACATAGTATGACTCAACCATTACCAATATGTTAATACAAAATAGCCCAAGTTTGAATGTAAATGGAAGTGTTTATTGTATTCCATGCAGCAAATGTAATGGTAATTATGTAGGACAGACAGGAAAAACATTGCAGCTCAGAATCAGACAACATAAGTACAATATCAGAACAGCATCTGAAAGCAGTGCCCTGTTCGTTCATGTTAGGAATAATAATAATCATCCCATTGCTTGGGAAAAAAGCTTAGAAGTATTTAAATCATCTTGTGTCATAGAAAGACTTCTGGTTGAAGCTAGTTTTATTAAGGAATTAAAATCAATAAACTTTAGTGATGGTCAGTTCAAAACTGATATGTTACACAAATTTATTTGTCAGTGGCCCAAGGTTAAAAATGCTTTGAAAACCTTTGATCTAGATGTAGGATAATTATTTAGTGGGTCCCTTATTTTTGACCTGACCTGACTAGTCACGTCGCCCCCTTCTCTTAAGCTCCTCTACTGTGTGTTGGTGTGGGGATTAGTGGATGTCATATTTATGACCTGACCTTATGTTTAATAAGGTCACCCTGTATATTTAAGCCTCTCTCTGTCCATGTAATCCAGTTGCCTCTGAAGATGTCTTGAATAAAGACGAAAGCTAAGGTGCTCCGTTGTTTCCCTTTTCCCGTGTGATTTTATCAAGATTCATCTTATCCACGTTTTCATTGTGGATCTACATAAAAAAAATATACAGTATATATATATATATATATATATATATATAATCAACAACCTCACCAGCCAGGACTCGAACCCTCGACCTACTGTGTGGGACCAGGGAACGCTACCGACCATGCCACAAAGACACTAAAAGCAGTTCTAGACTATGTTATATTTAACACAAAGCCTGTTCATACCAGCTGGATTAGCGGCCACATCGACGGGGTGATCAGTCGACTTACAGATCAGCTGGACACTTGACTCGTACTGCCAGTCCGGTAGAACTCGCATTAGAATACTATGACACAAATTAACTACACCACGTCCATCAGTGGCCGAGATTTGCGTTCATTTACTCTAAATTTCTTGATCCTTGATGACAGGATTAAAAGGTTAAACCTCTACATCGCTTCTTAATACTAAGTAGCAAATATTACGTAAACCTTGTCACAACACAGCATTTAAGATAAGGAGATGCCAAGTTAGTGGATAAAGTATTTAATAATCTGCCTGTATGCGAAAGAAATGTTTTTGTTGGTAAGTATATATAATATAATGGCTGCGCCCCTCGTGTAATGAGGATGGCCGGTCCGTGAATTTGTTTAAGGTGTAGAAGCTGTCACGAATACAACAACCAAAACCTAAGTTAACCAGTTGCATGACCCAGTGTCAAGGGATAGTCCGAGACCTGACAACTCGTCAACTGCACTGGCTATTACCCCGGAACACGATCCACAAATTGATTAACATAGTTTAACCCTGCCTGGGGATCGAACCGGAGTCCACTCGCTTGTGAGGCGAGCAGGCTGAGCATTACACCAGAGATGACATCTGTTAACAGTTGTGTTGACGTCTGTTTGACTGTTGTGCAAGTTTGCAACTTGTGCGTCGAGATGAGCAAAATTCTCGCAAGTCCATTGGCTGTTCCCCTGGGCGTTTTAACTGCTCAAGGACGGCACATTTACATCGAGTTTTATCATTTATATTCAGTAATATAAATTATTTGGAATACATACAGGAATACAGCCATACATACTGCATTTCATTACTTATTGTGCTATATTTTTGGTATCATTTGTTTCTGTTTGCTTTAAGTTTGGTAAAAAAAATTTAAAGACATAATTCGAAAGCAAATTTCATCTTTGACTTCGACCTTTTATGATCCATATTTAAAAAAATGGATCATATGAAGATCCTCCCCCCAAACCTACTTGGGGGGGGAGGATCTTCATATGATCTAGCCCAGTCGCGCTCATCTGAAGATCCACCCCCCCTAACCAAACCTAACCTCCCCCCCAAACCTACTTGGGGGGGAGGATCTTCATATGATCTAGCCTGGGGGGAGGATCTTCAGTTGGATACTTTGGGGGGGAAGATCTTCATATGATCCAAAAAATATATATCATTTCTGAAGTGCTAATGCCTTGAAATCATTTGATTTTTTATATCCCTGATATTTACCATTTTAAAGAATTACGGTGTGATTACCAATTGTTAACACATTTGGTTTGAATAAATGGAGTGACATGAACATTTTCTATGAACCAATCAGTTATATGTAGCTATAGAACGTGGCTTACGGGCCAGGTGTGTGGAAATACTTGACATAGTGAGGCTCAAACAGTGACATTGTAAACACTCCCAGACTAACTAGAATATTCTAGAATCCAGAAAAATAGTTCACGATATCAAGCCAAAAAAACTATAAACAGCGGTTTCCTTAATATGCTTGTTTAATCAACAGTACTGCTTCACACAATCATCACAACCACCGACCACACCGCTATAATATCTCAACTGAAGATACAGTATACCGTAATATAGTAGGAGTGATGACGTCAGAGCACGGGAGAGCAGTGAGGCTCCATTGTTCCTCACTAGCAAGAAAAGAACCTCCCTATAATCATTTAACTTGACTGGGTTTCAGTTTTGATATATATATATATATATATATAAATATATATATATATATATATATAAATATATATAAATATAAATATATATATATATATATATATATATATATATATATATATATATATATATATATATATATATATATATATATATATATAAAGTTAATTCATTTCAGGTGAGTACAGACTGTGAGTCTGTACTCACCCCTGAAGATGTGAATTACACGAAAGCGCTTGGGAACTTCGTGTTTTCTTCTTTCCTTGTGGTTATCAGCATTTACCTAGATCACGCGCACCTACAGTGATTTACTTGCATATATATATATGTGTGTGTGTGTGTACCGTGTTAAATTTTTCAATAAAATTTATAAACATTTTCATAAAGAACCCACTTACTGCCAGACTGCATATTGATACAATCATAAATTGACAACACACGCACGCAATTTAAAAAAAATTAATCCTCAGCAATACTTTACATTTCAGTCAAATCCACAGTGATAGCATCAACCATAAGAAAGTGAATGTGTGTCCGCAACCTATCCCCTCACCACACTTCAAAGCTCTGGGGTGGGTGTAGGGGACGAAAAGGGCATCAATAACACCATTACTCCAACTTTGACTACACACACAAAAGTAGTTACTGTTAAACAAAAAAATAAAAAAATAATACTGTATTACCTTACAAAAGGTGGCACTTACTGTTTAGAATATACATAACTGAGCAGATTCACCCCAGTGGACTGAGGACTTGTGTGCCTCCAAGTTTTGCATAGGCATAGGTGTGAAGTCCTAATAGTTATATAACTCCCAATATAAAACTAAGAGAAATACAAAATCAATTAATAAGCATTATCTGTTATAAAATAAATGAACTATTTACCCACTTGCAACTGTTCTTCCCATGTGTTTATAATTGTACAATTAAGATATCCTTTAAGTAATTCAATATATAAACAAGGCATACTAAAAAATTAAGAACTCTCTTCACTTGTATTCGAATACAGTACCACTTACCTTAATACTGTCTCTTATAACAAAGATCATATATATATATATATATATATATATATATATATATATATATATATATATATATATATATATATATATATATATATATATATATATATATATATATATATATATATATATATATATATATATATATATATATATATATATATATATATATATATATATATATTGGTGGGCGTGGGTACGGATAGCTGAATGTTTTCGGGGTTTTCTGATTTTTGTTTTGTACGTTGGTCTCCCGTCATTTATATTGGTTTTTAAATTATAATGGTCTTAAAAAGATTGCGGAAGGTAAATTTTTTAATAATGTTTCGTTTTTATTATATATTACCTGTAATTAAACAAAATCTGTTTTCCAGGCTCTGATGATGGAAAATGATTTTCCGAAACGATAGTAATTAAAGAAGCCCAAATTAGTTAGGATGTTTTTGTTTTCTCTGGTTCTCTCCATTATAAAATTACTCTTTCCACGTGACAAGCGTGTGTGTGTGTGTGTACGCACACTGATAACAATTCAATAACATCTCCAAGAACTGTCCTGTAAAAACACCAGATTAAGGAAATGCTAAAAGATATAAAATTCCTGAGTTGCTGGATGCAACAGACAAACCATCAGCAATGAAAATAACACTTATCAAGCTTAAAATAAGTGTCTAAATTTTATCAGAGAAATAGCTTGAGAAATTTCTAAGAATGCTGTACTACCAAAACAACAGTTTTAATGTAACTAGGTATTAGGCACTTGATGTTGGACACGGCAGAAAAATATGGAACAAAATGAAAATGCTGCAGTGTATGGAAAACGAGTGTGATGAATGAGCGAGCAAAACTTAAGAGAAAAATACATTATATGATGGGAGTCACAGTACGAAAACTGCACTTCCTAAACAACAATATACTGTAGTACAATAAAGTGGTGCATAAGATACTGAAAATAGGTCAAGAATAAGGTGCTCCGAGAATGGTCGCAAAGAGATAAAGAATCAGCCGTAAATGATACACTAGGTGTTAATGAAATGAAACTCGAGCATAACAAAGTGGGCCACATTCCTCTGGTTGTGGTGAGTGTGGCTCCCTCATCACTCTCACATGACCGCTCAGCTTTAACTCGGCCACGCATGACATCAGACTCTCTCATCACCTTCCGTACACTCCCACAACAGTGACGCAATTCCATACAAAGTTCCCTCTATACGAATAAAAACCTCTTATATCACTCTATTTTGATATGTCAATAATTTCGTTACTAAGCAACATGTTATAAGTAAGCTACTGCCTAAATAATTTCAGGTTAATTACACAGCAGCATCGTGGCAAACATGCGCTGCTGTGCTGTATATGTAAAACAAGTAATACTACCCTCGACAAGGAAACTGGAACGGCAGACATTCACAATGTGCGTATAAAGGGCATAATATTTCTACAAAAGGATTTATATGGGAATATGTTCACCGAAGGCAAATACTTAACGAAAACCCTTCGCCTGAATCATGTAAAATTTGTCAAGACGATATGGTGCCAAGGCCCAATAGGTTCACCTTGAAAGCTGTCACGTGACTTAAAACAAAATCGAATCAAAATAATATACTAAATGACATTACTCGTATTTTTTTTCTAAAAATAAATTGTGAAAATTATTTTAATAATTGTATACCAAAATCTAAAAATTACTAAGTGTTCACCGTGTTGAGTGCATCACAGGGGAAAGGGGTACGGTATTGATTGCCATGGGGGACGGAGGGATACAGCCAACAGGGAATTACACACTTACCTCTGTTTGTATTCAATGGCTTTCTTTCTCCAGTAAGCTGCCTCCTCCTCCGGCGAGGCGAAGTTCACGACTTCCCCGTTCATCGTGTCGTCGTATGGCAGGTCGAGGATCCGGTCAGCAATGTGTTGGCGGACCAGCCAGACCCCTTCGAATGTTATTCTGCTCTCTCTCACTTGACTGTGTCCTTTCTTATTTTACAGCACTAACACAGTTACAGATGGCACTTAAAGTCACTCGATGCCTCACATTATAAATCCAAAGCACTCATGGCTTAAACACCTTTAAAAAACACAGTGAGGTACAGGAAGGATCGATAATTACACCCAACCTTCCCCACTGCTGCCAGTCGACTGAGCAGCAGACGACACAGATCAGCTGATGAGGTTCCGCCTCCTACCAAAGCTTTGCGCGCCACCCACCAGAGGGACATGCACCACAGTACAGCCTGTCGTGAAGAAAACAATAATATTAAAGCACAATTTCCGATCTAAATAGCAAACTCTGTCTACTGTCGTGAGAAAACCAATACTAACACACAATTAATGTAGGTTTACACAAATTAATTACTTGGGTATTGTTTCCCAAAGAATATTTACTAAAAGAATGTAATGAATAAATGGGTTTCTATTAATGCATATACGTACACTGAGAAATTTAACTTCATTCAAAAATAATTATAACAATTATCTAAAAATTTCCTGTTATTTACACAAATTTCTCCATGGATGTAATACATGTATAAGGTATATTCATTCTCTGAAAAGCAGGTAATAATTCTACGGTAAAACGTGAGGTTTACGCATTTAGAAACAATAACATTCAAAATTTCGATGCCACTCTGACCAAGAACTAATCCTTGACTTGGACCACCCTAACCCCGCCACCCACGTTCACTCCCAACAAAATAAGTAGAATTGCTTAGACGGGCGACAAAGTGGAAGATATCAGAATTGGCAAAGTATGGGGAATCTGAGGGAGGAGCAGGTGGTAAATAAGCAGAGCAACACGCTCAAAATTTAAGAAAAAGTCATACCTATCTGTTACGGTCTGGGCAGGGATGTGACGTCATGCTTTTTAAATACACCTTTATATACATTTCGAGAAAAGGGCCTTAGCGATACCGATACA
>NW_024715072.1:0-16295 GCF_018991925.1 Homarus americanus
ATAGGTAGGCAGGTGGTGCCTGTACGTAACCTCACTCACTCATTAGGTCCGTGTGTCGTCGTAGTCACACACACAGACACACACACACACACACACACACACACACACACACACACACACTATTCCTCAGTATAACCACCAGTATATTTGTATCAACTTGAGTATTACTTGAAGTGGAGAGTAAATAATGAAAATCATCATTACCATTGACGCAAGAAAAAATAATGAGGAAATGACGAATAGCAACTTAACAATCAATAATAATGAAAAATATTAAAATCGAGAGGAAATTATGAAAAACACTACAGGAATCAAGCACAAAACATCCACACTATTTTTCTTGCGTGACACGAGAGCAACCGATGCAAATGATTGTGCTCCATATGTTGCTCGTCGCCTATGGTAGCTTTTTACTGCGACTGAGAATGATTCATATGCTAGTGTCACTTATACTGATTGATATGATGCGTATACAGGCGGTGTATTCACAAAGGAATTCTAAGTCTCCGGGGACTCTCAGCTCTGACATATTAGGTTAAAAATGGAGAAAGTGAGAACATGATCCGGAAGTACTTTTAACAATTATGGAATTGGTCAAATAGTCCCACCCTCAAGATTTATAATTGCCTCTAAATTAATCAAACCATTGGGTATTAGGTGATAATCTTAAGGGTCTCCAATCTTACTGATGTGTTAATGTGAGTATCCAATTATATTTTTCTTCATTCTAATTGGCCTAATTTGTCCGGATTCTCAGAGGCACAAATCCAAATTTCCCCATTCGTCAAAGACAGAGTATTTAGTTACTCTAATCCTAATGGGTAAATACGTTAACGGAAATTAGGACCAATTAGCAATATTATTTCTTTAGCACACGAAAAATTGCCATCTGATAAATAAATGGGTGAATAGAAGTCTCTGTACTGATAAAAGTAAAACGAAAAAGAATTATTACTTTTCAACTCGAATGACGAAGATAAGAGAACTTGGACAGTGACGAATCGATGGTCCTAAGACAATGGCAGTGAGAGACGTAGCCCCTGTAACATAGACGTGACTGTTGTGACTGAGAGAGAGACACAGCTGTAACGCAAAACAATGATGCAGCTGTAACATCGAGACGCAGCTGTAACGCAGAAAATGATGCAGCTGCAATGAAAATATGAACTAATTTCTTCAGGAATAATAACATCAATTAATTGTTTAAAAACAATTACAGCGGTGAGTTTCACGGTTACAGTGGAATGTTGTATCCATTTAAAATCTGTAAAAACAAATAAAAAATACCTTTCAATTATCGTTAGGTTAAGTTAGGTTAGGTTAGGTATATATGTATATGGTTCACAAGTACATCAAGTTTAAGGATTATGAAGTAAATAGACGCAAAAATTACATAGAGAAATTAATAACTGATTAAAAAACATACACAACAAGAAATCAAACTGGCGGCTGTAGACATGGAGGCGAGTAGAGAGTTTCGTCTTTGTTAACTGTCCATCAAATTAATTAGAAATACCCTTTTTAGTTATAATTGAAATAATCTTAATTGACCAGTACATCAATCAATGGATGAAGGATATAGTTCAGGAAAGTTGATTGACTCTAACATTCTTTATTCTGGAAGATTTTTTAGTGGGGGTTGGAAATCTTGCTTAGTTGAAATGACTGAGAAAAAAATGTGTGCCAGATAAGAACGGACAGTTTTACTTATTTATAAAGACGCAATGGTTAAAGCCGATAAACGTCTTAGTTTGATCACATCATATAACGACCTTGGGATTAATGGAGGTTAATTATATACAAGTTAACACACACACACACACATACACACACACACACACACACACACACACACACACACACACACACACACATATACACACACAAATACACACACACACACACACACACACACGATTCAACAATTACAGACGTATTTGATATAAAAGAACATTCCGTCAGGGGAGAATGAAACTCGTTACGATGGTAGAAGTGCTGTTAACGTCTTTAAAGGAACGAAAAAAAAGAAAAAAGAAAAAAATAACTCACTCACGAGCTCCCTATCTTAGACACATATCTGATTTATCACGAATATAAGAATAGAACCAAATTAAAGGCGTAACGTTGCCCAAGGTGTGTGTGTGTGTGTGTGTGTGTGTGTGTGTGTGTGTGTTTTCATTAATTTCACTACCGTTACATTTCTAAGCTAACCTAACCTAACCTTTATCGGATACTTTTCATATGACTTAACTATTTGCCAAAGAAAATTATTGTTGGTGATCTTGGCCAATATTATACTGGGGCCGAAATCACTAAAATGGGCCGAGGTTACCGTTGGATGTGGGCCAACGTCACTAGGCCGAAGTTACGTGGGTCGACGTCACTGTCACCCGATATTGTCCTGCTGTTATCAACACAACAAAACGCCTCAACGCACGTGTACAGTATATGTAAACACCGATATATATTGTATTATAAACAATTTATAGTTGCTGATCTGACTTTCTGCTTCATTTACACGCAATTGCAGGGTCTCAATTGTTTCTCTTACCATTGACAACACAACATACTGTACATATATCGTTTCTCACTTTTGATTTTTTTTTTTCATTTTTGTATTTATAGTTCTTTATTATTTATATTATTATTATTTCAGTTACTGTATTATTATCATCATTATTTTATTATTTTATTTTGTTTGTTTTGTCATAAATTTTATTTATTATGAATTATAATGAATATTATTATTATTATTATTATTATTATTATTATTATTATTATTATTATTATTATTATTATTATCATTATTATTATTATTATTATTATTATTATTATTATTATTATTATTATTATTATTATTATTATTATTATTACATTTTCGCCCCCCAGGCCCCGATGTGAGTCAGTGACCTGTGTCCGGGTGGGCTAATTAATCCCCGTAAAAAAAAAAAAAAAAAATTACTCTTCAAGCTATGAGAGATTTGTCTATAAAATATTTGGAATACTAACTTAAAAAAAAGCGTTTTAATTCGGGATTGAGCTTGAAACGAGCAGAATCTTGATGGTCAACCCGGCAATGTGTTGACAACGCCTCGATGGAATAATTTGCAAGGTACTTATGTGTTACAGCTTCATATCTCTAAATATACAATAATTGTTAATGTATAATAGTTATTTTTACACTGAATGATTCACTCTTATAAGTATGACATATATTCTTATACTAGTGTACAATAAGAAAAGCAATGAAGAACATGTTTATTTTATCAATAAGGTAACTCCATTGTATAACCATAGAGTAAGTTAGTTTAATAACCTGGAAGTAAATAGGTTAATAAGGAAGAAAATTACTCTATCAGTAGTTACATCACTTCCTCTGCTAACATAACTAGTGCTGAACATCTACAACACAGGCTCCTTCATTAACAAAGTTTATCACTACATTCACAAGCACATACAACACTCCCTTCACAGCACAAATAAAACACAACCTACGAATGAGCCTCCTACAAGACTATGTACCGTGCAATCCTCTATCATAACATTAATTACCAATGAAACTTTTCCCTCAAATTCTCAGCAATGTTTTGTACTTTTATGTCTTATCGCTAATTGCACCGAATCTTTAAACAGCTTTCAAGGAGGATTCTCAGATCTTCCTTTCATTAGACGCTAAAATGTTTCCAGAAATTGAGGAGGAGAAGGAGTTTTTGATCCGACCAATACCGCCTTCAAGAATTCTCTCTCTCTCTCTCTCTCTCTCTCTCTCTCTCTCTCTCTCTCTCTCTCTCTCTCTCTCTCTCTCTCTCTCTCTCTCTCCTTCTTTAGTTAGCGAGACTGAGAAAATTATTGATGGTCTTGGTGTGTTCTTCAGCTCCTGGTGTGGTCTTATTTCTTCATTTTATTTTTGAGTGTTGGTTCTTTTTCTCCTTCTACTTCTTTTGTTATTATTATTAATGTTTTTATGTTTATTATATTATTATTATTATTATTTACATAATTCTTCTATAACAACAATAATAACAATAATAATAACCTACAACCACTACCAACACCCAACAACAACAACAACAGCGACAATCATACAAACATTTAGAGATAAAAAAATCCTAAGAAATTAACATCACATAGAGCGGTTACAAGGAGACTGTATCCTCATTGACTGTAATGCTCCACTCGAGAATTTCCTGTGACTTTGATCTGTGATAATGGTACGGTAGTTGCTGGCCTAATTGGAATTTAATTACAGAATAACAGAGAGAGCTACTGTAGGTGTGTTTTCCCTGCCTAAAGGAGATCCGTTTTATTTTATTTTTCCCCCTCGAACTGTTTTCTCTGCATTATGATGTCTAATGAAGGTGTTGGGTGTGTTTGTGTGTGTGTGAGTGTGTGTGTGTGTGTATCCGCTTTTTTTTACACAAACACACACACTCACAACACGGCTATAGCAACGCTCTCTCCACCCTGGAAATGCCTTCCCTCAGTGACCTCCACCACTATGCACTACCAGGGTTAGGCAGTGGAACTACTGCACCATCCTCGTCATCGCCACTTACTGCCACCTGCAGTTCCCCGCCCACCTTACGCAGTCCGTCACTACAACTAAATTCAGCCCATAAGAGCCCGCACTGATAGATATAAGAATAGCACCATCCCATCTATTGTTAAAATAATAAACAGTTCCTGATTTATGTACTGTACAGCCCTTTAAATGTATTGAACGGATATTAGTATGTCTAAATCAAATGTAAGTTTGTATATTTTCAACCACCGGCTGCAACTCTATTAATAAACCGTTTATTATTATTATTATTATTATTATTATTATTATTATTATTATTATTATTATTATTATTATTATTATTATTTTACACACATACGAATTGATCATATTAAATATATTAGGGAAAGTGAATTAAGAAAGGATATATAACGATAAGTAAAGAAAATGTTTTAGCAAATTAAAGCCTTTGTGTTTTTGTTTATTTAGTGGAGAAAACTAAATTACGGCGGTGAAAGAAGGAGAACTTAAGAGAGAGAGAGAGAGAGAGAGAGAGAGAGAGAGAGAGAGAGAGAGAGAGAGAGATGGATGGATGGGTGGATGGAAAAAATGATAATAAGAGGAAGACAAACATAATAGCCCTCACAGGAAAAACACAGCTATTTGGACAACATTCAAGTAGTCCCTCATCATTATCTTCCCTTTTTTTTAAATAATTTACCCAATATTGTATATCTCTGTGCATTTTAAAAGTCGAAAATGCAACATCATCTCAGACACTAAATAACTAAATAACAACAATACTACCGACTCTTACTCACCCTTCCCCCCACGACCCCCCGGGCAGTAATTATGGAGAGAGAGAGGGAGAGAGAGAGAGAGCGGAGGGTGGGGGGGGGGACTTAATTTGCATACCACTTACTCTCTCAAGGACAACCTTCTAAAGGCTTCCCCCTTCCCTTATCTATTAGAAAAGTTGTATTTGCCGGAGGGAGGAATCACGTTATACTAGAGGAGGTAAGAATGGAGGAGGGTGAGGAAGGAAGGAAGGAAGGAAGGAAGGAAGGAAGGAAGGAAGGAAGGGAAGGGGGAAGGTTAATTTATTTGACTGGATTACAACTGTGTGTATTGTTGCAAATTACTTCACACGGAGGTCTAAGAAGAAGTTATTCGATTTGTGAGTTACTGTGTGTGTATGTATGTGTGTGTGTGTGTGTGTGTGTGTGTGTGTGTGTGTGTGTGATCATCAGGAGATCTCTTTATTAATTTATTTTGTTTGAGAGCTTAAACATATTATAAATGATGATTGGAAAACACATACTAGTTGGATGACAAAAATTTGGAAGAAAGAACACTTTAGAACCTAAGCATGGGTAGCAGCACACAGGAGAACACTTCAGAAAAATAAGAGGACAGTCAGTAACATTCAGAAGAACGCTCAGGTTAATGGATAAACGAGAAAAATCTTCAGGAATTTTTTTTTCCTGACACAGGCGCTCATACACGTGTTATCCTGTGCTTGTGTGGGCCGCGGATCAGGAGCGAGAGGTCACAGGGGAATAAAATGATCCCGAGTAAACTGGGAAGAGGTCGTCACGAGAACGGCAAAAAGGTCCTCTGAGAACTGACGCACAACATACCAGGTAGTAAGATTAGGAGACATTCCTTGGAGAAAATGCCAGAGGAGAATACAAGTCACTGGAGGGTAGAAAAAGGTCAGAGGAAGAATAAAGGATCCAGAGGAAAGCAAAACAAACACAGGAATTCTGACACAACACACGGGGGACTAATACCGACCCCCACAGACGACCAAGAAACGGGCTTAATATATAGAAAAAAACATATTGCTGTAGAAACAAATGTTAGGTCGAGAATGAAGAACAAAACGCTCGTATATAACTAAAACAGCTACACGGGGAGACAGAGGTTATGTTAGTCCATCAGCAGCTAAATAACAACGAGGGAGAAGCCAGACATGGTCGATGGAGATAAGATGTTAGCTGAGTCCGTGGACCATAGGGAGGAGCTAGACAGGGTCGAACAGTGGCTGATGTGTTAAATACAATTATATTAATGCTAACTTGTTAAGATAAATGAGCCGTTAATGACAACAATAATAATAATAATAATAAATCAACACACACACACACACACACACACACACATCACTGACCATCACCACGACCTCATCTGCAAATTTGGTAAGAAGCTTCTACACCATCCCCGACACCGGCTCCTACTACCACCTGGGAGCCCTAGTCCGAGAATTGCTGTTCGACACCACAACCGCATCCAGCCCATACGTGCACGAACTGATCGCTATAAGAACAGCCCAGTCCCAACCATTGTAAAAATTATCAATAACTTGTCATAAATCAGTGTATTCACTCCCAGTAAACACTACTCCTTGCACTGTCACTATGTTGAAATGAACTGCAGTTTGAGCTTTTCCCCATCTAGTTATTATATGTCTTATTTGTGTCACTTATGTTACTTGTATATTATCTGTAATTCGTAACCCATTCCCCAAATATGTAACTGTATATTTTCAGCCTTCTGGCTGCCAAGCTCTTTCAATAAACCGTTAATTATTATTATTATTATCATTATTACATACACACTGTACACCTTTGCAATATACAAACCATGTAATGAGAGCAGGAACGCAGGAAATAACATAACATAAGCCATAACTAAAACACGCTTATATACCGGGTTTTACTGTATGATAATGGAACTGTCCTTTATATCAAGTTTAACTGTACTGTGTGTGTGTGTGTGTGTGTAATTAATAAAATGTTGTACAGGAAACTGAGACTCTCCCCCCCCCCCTACCTATAAAAACGGGTCTTACTGTCATGATTACTTTAATAAATAAGAAATTATAAAAATAAGAACAGGACAGATAATACGGAAACAGATGAAACGCAATACGCAAACGAGATGAAACAACAAACACAAGAGTGAGAAAAGATGGAAAATACGCAGATAGATTTGACACGAGATGACACAATGAGATGACACAGCGAGATGACACAGCGAGATGACACAACGACATGACAACGACATGACACACAACGACATGACACATATTATGCAAATAGGATGACACATCACATTACACTCAAATAAGAATAAGTTCAAAATACGTATTCACGAGAACACGCAACTATAAACAAATTTGAAAATGACGCAACTCAAAAAAGGCAACACAAATACGCTGACAAGAAATATTACGCAAATAAAGGAAAATAAAATATACAAATAAATTACATTAAATACGTTGACAAGCTACACATCCAACATTATAATGACAAATAATACGCTTATAAGATGTAAAAAAAAAGGCGTTGATAAGAAAAAATACGCAAAGATGAAACAAAAGTTCAAATAAGCGATGATCATATACCCAAATTAAACACAAAATACGCAAATAAAATACAAAATACGCAACTAAAACAAAAACACGCAAATAAAACAAAAATACGAAAGTAAAATACAAAATACGCAAATAAAACACAAAATACGCAAATAAAATACGCAAAATAAAACAAAATACGCCAAACAAGAAATGACACCAATTATACCCCCAAAAAATACACACCAGAATCTAAATCAACAACATTACCAAATCTATAAAAAATAAATTAGTATATATTAAGTATTTATCCAAGGATCATATATACGGGTTGTGTGTGTAGGAGAAAACTATACTCCCTCTGCCAGGTTGTGTTACGACACTTGTTCTATAGTAATAATTAATCTTTTTTTTCTTTTGGACTAAGTTTGTAAATTTTTTTTATATGCGTGATGAATATTTTATTTTTATTTTATCCCACTGAGGTTTTATTGTTATTGTCTAAAAAAATCTTAGTTTCATTGTTTTTATTGCGTATAATTTTGGTTTCTTGATAAGGTTTAATTAGCTCAATATACAACAGATCAGAGCTTGTTAGTTCAGTGTATAGCATATATGAACCAGTTAGTTCAGTGTATAGCATATATGAACCAGTTAGTTCAGTGTAAAGCATATATGAACCAGTTAGGTCAGTGTATAGCATATATGAACCAGTTAGTTCATATATGAACCAGTTAGTTCAGTGTATAGCATATATGAACCAGTTAGGTCAGTGTATAGCATATATGAACCAGTTAGTTCAGTGTAAAGCATATATGAACCAGTTAGGTCAGTGTATAGCATATATGAACCAGTTAGTTCAGTGTATAGCATATATGAACCAGTTAGTTCAGTGTATAACATATATGAACCAGATAGTTCAGTGTATAGCATATATGAACCCGTTAGTTCACTGTATAGCATATATAAACCAGTTAGTTCAGTGTATAGCATATATAAACCAGTTAGTTCAGTGTATAACATATATGAACCACTTAGTTCAGTGTATAGCATATATGAACCAGTTAGTTCAGTGTATAGCATATATGAACCAGTTAGTTCAGTGTATAACATATATGAACCAGTTAGTTCAGTGTATAGCATATATGAACCAGTTAGTACAGTGTATAGCATATATGAACCAGTTAGTTCAGTGTATAACATATATGAACCAGTTAGTTCAGTGTATAGCATATATGAACCAGTTAGTTCAGTGTATAACATATATGAACCAGTTAGTTCAGTGTATAGCATATATGAACCAGTTAGATCAGTGTATAACATATATGAACCAGTTAGTTCAGTGTATAACATATATGAACTAGTTAGTTCAGTGTAAAACATATATGAACCAGCTAGTTCAGTGTATAACCGTACCCTGTAAGTCCTGAGTTAACAACCTTACCTACTGCTGCCTGTGTTACTGAGTACAAAACACACTCACACACACAAAGACCAAGTTAAGGTTTATGAACTAAATACGATAATAATGATGACCAACACTGAAAGACATTTATGCGATTTTTTTAATAGAATTTTAACTCTAAAAACACCTTAGTGCTCCTGTGAACATTTTTTTAAACCAATTACTTTTAAAATTCAGCCAAACACGATTATTTTTTTCAGTATTTTTAGATGTAACAATAATTAAACTTTTATTATTCACGGAAAAGATATAAAATTCATACTTCTTGATTAATAATAAAGGCAATACAGTGATAACAAGTCAAAGTAGTTAAAATTTCCTATACAGGATAGAAAAAAATAAAAATAACACTACAATTAATTGGTTCCAGCTACTTTTCCTAAATACTTGGACAACCTTGCTAGGACTGACCCCACACGACGACTAACTATCACAAAACTGCCAGCTATTATACCCGTAGATTCTCACCCAAGGCTCACTAAACAACCTTATTGGGTTATCCTAGGTCAAATCAACTTACGGTTTATCATTATCGATAGCTTATCCTAACCCCAATTACATGTCACCAACCATCACAGCCTCTTTTCCGGCCATGTCATGCACTACCGCGACAACTAAAACAAAGAACAGGTTGTAAGCGACCACTCTACGTCACGCACTTATCTTCGGGTGATATGTACTCGAGGGAAAATTGTAAACCCGCACGAAGTCATGCACGAATATTATGTATCATCATGGGTAAAAAAAAGTAAAAAAGCTGTGAGTTATTTGACGTCATGCATTACTCTTATATACAGTATATGACCGGGAATAATGAACCCAAAGACAAATGTTAGAAGCTACATTACTTCAGGCGCTATTATTTTATGTATTACCCACAATATAACCAAATAGGTAACAGGCAGTCATTAAACATGCAAGTACTACCGCCTGGAAAGATACTGGAGGCATAATGTGTTGTCTAATGGTAGACCCTGCTGCCATATGGCATCACAAAAATTGTGACCAAGTCCCAGGTTGCTGATCTGGCTTTCTGCCTCATTTACACACAATTGCAGGGTCTCAATTGTATCTCTTACTTCGACAACATAACATAAATAACATTTCTTACTCTTGATTTTGTTTTCGGTTCGTTTTCTATTATTTTTATTTTTTTGCTGGGCTAATCTCCATTGAAAATATTTACAAGACGCCATCCAAAACTCCTCAGGAAATATCATGAAAAATTAAAACATGTACAACAGCTAGCGAATACACACTGTCATGCACTATGCATTATACGTGACCAAATGATGTAAAAACCAAGCGAGATTCTGTAGGTCCGTAAGTCGACATTCACTACAGGACTACAGGACTACAGTATATATATATATATATATATATATATATATATATATATATATATATATATATATATATATATATATATATATATATATATATATATATATATATATATATATATATATATATATATACACTTTACGATGAATTAGTTAATACAATATATACCTGTAATATATATTTAGGTCTATTTTCAAGACATTACACTTAATAATACGAATTTTCTCAACACTTAAAAATTTCCTAATTATATAACGAATAATAATAATAATAATAATAATAATCGAGACAAGTTGATAACGTTCACATTGAAATTATTTTATATTTTCAACATTTGTTTTATATACTTTGAGAATACTTCGTCATATATGAGTGTAAAAGTCTATTATGTTTTAACCTGCTAGAGTGGTGAAGCAAGGCTTTAGGCACAGTAATAAGTGACGAATTTACAGTGAAACCTAACGGACTGTTCTCTCCATACAGTCCGTTAGATGGCGGTCCTCACATCTAACGGACACTTGATATAACAGACATTCCTCCACAAAGAGTCCGTTGAATAGAGGTTTCACTATACATATACTAAATTATATATCAAGCATAATTTACATATGAGGATATTAAACAGTAAATAATATAAATTTGCATATATCAAACTACACCAAAAATAATAATTAACACAAGCTATATTAACTAACACATTTACACAAACTATATCAATTAACATATATTTAGCATATTTTAACTCCAACAAGAAACCTTAATACTTATAACTATTAATCTTACGTTAATTAAAAACACCTGGTACCTGTGTTAATAATTTTAAACCATGTGTATCGATTATTTCCAGGGTTTTTTTTGTTTACCTGAACTTTTGAGATAAATTATTATGTAAACTACGAAAACAAAATAAACAAGTCATGGATACAAACAGCGAAAATACCGAAAAGTCATGACGTAGTGACTTTTTTGTTTACGTTGTAAGTAGATAATTATAATTGGATAGATAAATATATATATAAGTAGATATATGAGTTGATAGAAAGATATATACAAGCAGATAGACAAAAACATATAAATAGATAAATAAAAAGTGATGGAAAAGTTATTTACTATTTTGTCTTTGCTTTTATATACATATACTCAATTTATATACATTACCTATATGGAACTCACTGCTACATAATGCCGATAGTCTTCTGTTTGTATTAGTATTTTCGTGGGTATTTTTGCTTTTATTATTATTGTATCTGAGGTATAATTTTTGTTTGGGATTTTTTTTTAATATAAGAACATTTTTAAGGCATTGTCGCTTTTATTCACTCTGTATGTATGGGCATTTTTTGTATGTATGGATGTTTTTATTTCTGTTTGGTTAATAATTCAGTATGTATGGAGTTTTTATTTACAGTGGTAATTTTTTCATATTTGTTCCTATGTTGATTTGAGCATTTTTTTTGTTTTCAGATTATTCACAATATAGAGTCTCTCACCTAGTGTGTCGTGTCGTGTGAGGCATTAGACTACAAAGGACCTGTATCACACACTACCATTGAATTAAACTTTTACCAGATTCATTTATACAATAATATAAACATCTACAGGATTCTCATGTAGTGGGGAAATTACATTATAGACACTTACAAGAATCACTAGTGAGTATTAAGTGATTCTCTTTCTAGATACTCAAGTGGGGAAAATGGCAGAACTGTCGACACTAGAATAGCCTATGGGATTTTGAATCGATAGACATACCGAGTCCTCAGGTAGTAAACTATCGTACCTGAAGAAAGTGTACTAACTCCTGTACACTAGAACTATCAAAATATCATCTTATCACCTTCACGTAGACATCTGGAGTTATTTATTGTCTCTTAAGGTATTCTGAAAATTATTGCCGTAGGAAGTCTTAAATTGGATAACTAACTCGTACCACAAGCAATCAAGCCGCCTGGAGAGGGTTTGATAACTTATACTTTCTTTCTGTACTAGCCTGCAACTACCATCACTACCACTATCATCATCACTACTACTACCACCATCGATACCATATTCACTAGCACCAAAAATACTACCATCACCACCGACACCATACCTACCACCGGCATAAATATCACTATCACCACCGACACCATACCTACCACTATCATCACCATCATAACCATGTCTTATTGCCACCACTACCACTATCGACACCATACCCCCACCACAAGTATTGTTTACTATGACTGGTTATCCCAAACTGTAAACAAGACGAAGATAACAAAAAACATGTTATCTTGGCCGTGTTATCAATCTGTGTTATCTTGGTAGCATTTAAAGGATAACCATTTACTCCCAAGTTTCAATTCCCTGTTTTAAATATTTTACGAACTTGAAAAAAAAAATTCTAGTTATCGTGGCAATTGATGGGGATAACCGTAGACTTGTTTTGTCTTAGCGGTACTGCCAATTCGGGTGTAATTCGCCATATATAAATTTCTATAGTTTTCGGTATATCTAAATTAGGCTTTTAACCATCTATATAATTACCCCATTCATTATATAAGAGGGATATATTTTTGTATTATTGTAGGTATATTTCCAGCTCTCATAATATAGGCGGGATATATTATAATTGACGTTATATTAGCTGTATTTATGAGCTAAATTAGGAGGAAACTCGAAAGGCAGTTTAATGAGAAGACACAAAAATAACTGATTTTGTTTTCATTGGCCTCTACTGTAGGTATTTAAATGGAATTTTTAGTTTCCCACTTAAGGAGATGGAAAAGATTAATTCGTTTTCCATTATCGCCTGTAATTAATATCAATACGTAACACCACTTTAAAAAAAATTACTCTGATGTTCATATAAAAAATAACCTAAACTTTGAATTAAGGTATAGCAAAAATCATCTTAGGTTATATGTAAATATACTTAAATCGGGACATATCTATAATCTGTCTTTAAATATTCCCTAAATATACGTAAGCCAACCTCATCCTTAAAGTTCCAACTCAAAATATGTCTCAAGTTTGACCTAGTAACACCTCAAGGACAGCTGAAGACAACACAAGGGAAGACGATAAAAACTTCTCGTGGTTGAAATAATTACTTGAAGTGAGGGAGTCCGGCCAAGAGAGACATAACACACACCCATTTAAAGAGGTCAGTTTCTTCAGGGTTTTATTCATTCATTTACTTAGTTTTCGTTATTAATATTTGGTCATAATGGAGAGATTATTCTGGTTTTCTTTATTTTTCTTGGTATTCTTTCTTTCTTGTTGTTTTTCTTTCTTCTGTTTCTGCTTTTTATTTTATTCACCTGCAACTTATTTGTTTTTCTTATTTTTCTCTTCTTTCATCATCTGCTTCTATTTTTCTTCTTTCTTCAGCTTTTCTTCCTTCCTTCTTCTTCTTCTCATTAATATTACCATCATCATTATTATTATTATTGCAAAGATTATTATTTTAATTTCCCTTGCTATTTACATCAATACAAAATACAGTAAATATATTTCAATCTTTTCTTTCCATCGCTATGACGTAAAAAAAATTTTTGTCTTCCTGAAGTAAAAAATAAAATACCAATCAAACACACTAATGAATATGAAGTCGATTTCTTGATTTATAATGTCCTCAGTAAGGGTTGAGGCGTTTTGTAAATCCTCTTGATGTTTGTAATTGATTAAACATTTCTTCCTTACCTGTAATGTGGGCCAGGTAGAGGGTGTTACCTGTCCTCGTGTTCCAGGTAAGCCCAATAAACAGATTGTGAAATCCTTTTATGGTGAACGGGAGATGTGTCTTATTAGGACATGTAAGTTAATATTTTAGGACATGCAAGTTAATATTTTACAAAATTTTCAAGACATTTATTTTTTTTCTTTGGGTAATTAAAATTCTTGTTCTTGTGACATTAAATAACTCGCCTTTGTTTATGGCATTTAAATGAACTTATTTTTAAAGCGTGTTTCAGGATATTTAAAGCCCGTCACTTACGTCACTAAATATTACGTCTTCTTAGGTTAGGTTAGTGAGGCAGAAAAATTTTAATACTGAAGAATGTAGAATAATTTAATACTCCCGTTAATAATAAGAAGAATAATGTAAATTTATGATAGAATGTTCGTGTTAGTCTCATTATAATAATTAATAGAATCTAAAAAAATTAAAATACAAAAATAGTTAATTTTTATTTTTGTAGTAAAGTATTTTAATTTTGTAATTGATAGTAAAGTAAAATATGGGGAAAATTAACGTGTTTAGTATTACTGTGTCATCTAGAACCGTGTATTTTCCGCCTAGGTCGAGATATCAAATTCAAATTCAAATCTTACAATGGCACGGCTATCCTGCTATCCTTGCTATATAGTGCTGAAGACCTATTGCAGTATCGAGATATCAATCTTTAATATATTCACTGTTAGATATCCTCTTTGCTATTTCACGGTACTTAACAATAAGACAATTTCTTCTTCAATCTAATATAACGTGAAGATATCCAGAACGTATTAAATATGTCTCTCAGTAGTTCTCCAAGTACCTCGTTAAGTGGGTAATTATTCCAGACACAATTAGTCGTAAGTCCGCGTACCTTCGTCCAAAATAGGCCTTTGTAAATCACTGAGAATTTTACGGTTTCATAGATTTTGATATTTTACAAAGAGGAAATACATTGCTAATAATAACGTAATGTTCCTTTGTATGTATGTATGTATGTATGTATGTATGTATGTATGTATTATCTGGAGTGTGTAATCCTACTGAACGGCTTAAGTATACATTTAATAACACTCATACATAATAATACACCATCCAGCTGTTATAATAGGTGTTGTATATTATGTATTTCTATATACACATACACTAATATACGGTGTAATTTATACGTTATTTCTGTGGTGTAATAACTAGTAAACTTACACGACACAAGTCTAGAAAATTACTTACATTTATCGTAAATTAGAAAAAATAAACTTAACTCGTAAATACAGGTACAAAATCAGGTCTAGTATACAGGTACAGTGATCTCTCGGCCGTGAGTTGAATACCTTTATAAGACAAGTAAATATTAGTTACAGTATCTTGTAATGTAAAGTGATACATTTCAGTAGTAAAAATACAGTCATGTTTAGCTTTTAGGGTTTTTTTTTTGATGGTGTTAATGATTAATATAATTTACAGGTGGTAATATAAATAAAACTAACTCTTTCACCATTTCTGTTTGAACCACTTAAATTTTTTTTTGTCCCGTAAGTGGTAAATTAAGAATCTCACTTGAATAATGAATTGTACCACTTAAAACATAACTGTATTAAGTGGATTTCCTAATTAATTCCAAATATTCTTAACTGAACTATGTAATTTAACTGTACAATAATAATAAAAATAAACTGGTCTAATTATAAATACCCATAAAATAATTAACTCAAGTATTATAAGTGGATTAAAGACAGTCCAAACAAATTCCTTCTATTAATTATACTAACCTTTGATGACTTAAAAAAAAATAATAATATATTTTCTTGCTATAATGAACAGGTCTTTCAAGGGTTGTCTAAGAAAGGCAGTCCGATACACGCTAATTAAGAGCTGGTTACCATAAATTAATTAAATGTCCATATCAATTAACTCTTCTTCAACA
>NW_024715073.1:0-2500 GCF_018991925.1 Homarus americanus
GTGAACTGTATACCTGGGTTGTCTATATTGTTTTAGCTGTGGTAAGATACCAAACTATCTCACTTGTTAACACTTGCCTCAATGAGTGTAGGTTAGTCGCTGGTACCTTTGATGCAGCTGAGTGAGATATATGGTCATCTCACGTCATGTCACCTTTGATACAGCTGAGTGAGATATAGGGTCATCTCACGTCATGTCACCTTTGATACAGCTGAGTGAGATATAGGGTCATCTCACGTCATGTCACCTTTGATACAGCTGAGTGAGATATAGGGTCATCTCACGTCATGTCACCTTTGATACAGTCGTAGATAGTTTAAATCGTCACAGCTGTCCTGAGTTGTACTTGTAATTATCTTGGCTTGTAAGTTAAGCAAGACACACAGGTAATGTTCTCTTCACTCGTTGTTCCTTGGTTTAATGTAAACACACATGCTGATTTAATAGTTATATTGGGTAGTAATGTCTGTACAATTATTTGGTATTGACAGACTAATGAGCATTAGATATTTGCTTGTAATTAGCTGATATAATTAGAGAGAGGTACAGCCCGGAGAGCTGGTCTCACTTTAGGGCATCGTGTCGGGCTGTGAACTGGGCTGAACTCTCTTGAGTCTGGTGACTGGACAGTAACCACACTTCAACAGGTCATTAACTAAACAGCCTACCACACACTGAGGGTTGAGTCTGTAGTTTAATGGGCTGTACACCCCAGGAGGTGTGACAGAACAAATGTTTATGGGCTGTACACCCTAGGAGGTGTGACAGATCAAATGTTTATGAGCTGTACACCCTAGGAGGTGTGACAGAAGAAATGTTTATGGGCTGTACACCCTAGGAGGTGTGACAGAACAAATGTTTATGAGCTGTACACCCTAGGAGGTGTGACAGAAGAAATGTTTATGGGCTGTACACCCTAGGAGGTGTGACAGAAGAAATGTTTATGGGCTGTACACCCTAGGAGGTGTGACAGAACAAATGTTTATAGGCTGTACACCTAGGAGGTGGTGACAGAACAAATGTTTATGAGCTGTACCCTAGGAGGTGTGACAGATCAAATGTTTATGAACATACACCCTAGGAGGTGTAACAGAACAAATGTTTATAAGCTGTACACCTAGGAGGTGTGACAACAAATGTTTATGGGCTGTACACCTAGGAGGTGTGACAACAAATGTTTATGGGCTGTACACCCTAGGAGTGTGACAGATCCAGAATGTTTATGAGCTGTACACCTAGGAATTGGCGACAACAAATGTTTGTGGCTGTACACCTAGAAGTGTGACAGAACAAATGTTTATGGGCTGTACACCCAGGAGGTGTGACAACAATGTTTATGGGCTGTACACCCTAGAAGTGTGACAGATCAAATGTTTATGGGCTGTACACCTAGGAGGTAATGACAAAGAAATGTTTATGGGCTGTACACCCTAGGAGGTGTGACAGAAGAAATGTTTATGGGCTGTACACCCTAGGAGGTGTGACAGAACAAATGTTTATGGGCTGTACACCCTAGGAGGAGTGACAGAACAAATGTTTATGGGCTGTACACCCTAGGAGGTGTGACAGAACAAATGTTTATGGGCTGTACACCCTAGGAGGTGTGACAGAACAAATGTTTATAGGCTGTACACCCTAGGAGGTGTGACAGAACAAATGTTTATGAGCTGTACCCTAGGAGGTGTGACAGATCAAATGTTTATGAACATACACCCTAGGAGGTGTAACAGAACAAATGTTTATAAGCTGTACACCTAGGAGGTGTGACAACAAATGTTTATGGGCTGTACACCTAGGAGGTGTGACAACAAATGTTTATGGGCTGTACACCCTAGGAGTGTGACAGATCCAGAATGTTTATGAGCTGTACACCTAGGAATTGGCGACAACAAATGTTTATGGGCTGTACACCCTAGAAGTGTAACAGAACAAATGTTTATGGGCTGTACACCCAAGGAGGTGTGACAACAAATGTTTATGGGCTGTACACCCTAGAAGTGTGACAGATCAAATGTTTATGGGCTGTACACCCTAGGAGGTGTGACAAGAAATGTTTATGGGCTGTACACCCTAGAAGTGTGACAGATCAAATGTTTATGGGCTGTACACCCTAGAAGTGTGACAGAAGAAATGTTTTTGAGCTTTACACCCTAGGAGGTGTGACAGATCAAATGTTTATGGGCTGTACACCCTAGGAGGTGTGACAGAACAAATGTTTATGGGCTGTACACCCTAGGAGGTGTGACAGAACAAATGTTTATGGGCTGTACACCCTAGGAGGTGTGACAGAACACATGTTTATGGGCTGTACACCCTAGGAGGTGGTGACAGAACAAATCCTTCTGTAGCTGTATGCTCAATAGTCTGGGTGATAGAATGTATAAAATGAATATATGTCCTTAGCTCATATTTATATAATATTAATGTGACAGAGGCTAATACAATATATTGTACTGAACTGTATACCTATACAGTATTGTCTATATACATGGTGAACTGT
>NW_024715073.1:5000-14195 GCF_018991925.1 Homarus americanus
TGTGTGTGTGTGTGTGTGTGTGTGTGTGTGTGTGTGTGTGTGTGTGTTGTGTGTGTGTGTGTGTGTTACTTAAAGATGGAGGGAGAGGAAGAAGGTGGATGTTCCAAGAAGGAGAGTGTGGGAATTGTGAAGGAACTGAATGTAAAGGAAGCATTTTCTTGTGAGTTGAGAGGCTAGGAAGCAGCCAGTGAGGGGCAGTGTACCAAGACGCTGGGCCATAATAAAAAATGTTCCGTTGAGTGTGGTTGATGGCGGGAATGATGAAGTGGAAAGAAAGATAAAAAGAGAAAAGAAGATTGTGTGAGATGTGGAAGATGGTTGGCAACAGAGAGAAGTACAGTACCTGGAGGCTAAACTGAGATGGTTCAGGAGAGAAAGGAGGAAACTAACTGGGTCAAGAGATACACGAATGAATGTGGAGGGGAGGGGAGTTAGAGGTAGGCAAAGAATGACATGAGGATAGGTTGTAAAGAAATGTCGGTGCTACTATAGTACATGAGTATGTTTGTTGGTTGGAATGATGAGGAACAATCTGAACAGAAAACAAATGAATACAGTAATTGAACACAAAAAATTTAGGAATTGTCGAGTAATATCAAAATATTCGGAACTCAGTTAATTCGTATTTTCAGTAATTCGAGTGACGCAGAGTCTCTTTTGTCAAATCAATGAGGGTGTAGTGCCGTTTGTGGTCCACCGAATTAACCGAGTTCCGAATATTTTGACATTATTCGACACTTTCTCAATTTTTTTGTTCAATTATTTGTTCGTTTTCTGTTCAGATTGTTCCTCATTATTCCAACCAACAAACATACTCAGTTACCATGCCTTGACTGCCACACAAAATAATCTTATTTATAATTACTGTGCAAATAAATATTTTTTAAGTGCACAAACAGTAATAATAAAGTAAATAATACAGTAATAAATAACTGTAAGACTTACTGCACATTGTGAGGTGAACTGATAATATGTGGATGATATTCAGAAAGTGTAATAGTATTGAGGATCAGGTCTGGGGTCCACTGCTCTCATCAAGAAGATTAATCCCCAACCTACCTAACTCAGGAGACTTTTCCTTTGTTCTATGTATTTCTCCCTTGTTTTGTTGTGTTAGTTGGCAGAAGAGGGACCTATAGTGTGTTTTATCCCAGCTGAGAAGAGATACGTAATTTGTGTATTATTGTGGGTAAAAATAAGTATATATTAAATGCGTCCTCCGAAAGCGTCAATTTGCCACCAGAGTTTAACAGTTAATTCTTGTATAATATTTCTGATAAACTTCCTACATGTTTATGTTTGATATAATTAATGTATGAATCTTTATATAATTTAGCTAAATGTCTTTCTCGTCAGAAATGGTCATTATGAATACTTTTACTTTTTTTTTACTTTTATCCTCTTCGCCACTGATCGGCTTGTTAGCCGCTTGGGCGATCGGTCACGTCTCTTTTCATTTATATTCTTCACCAAAAGATCGGCTCGCTAGCCGCCCGGGCGATCGGTCACGTCTCTGTCACGCACTGTTGGCAAATACTGGGCATGCACCGGCTCCTGAATGTACCTGAACCCGCTCCAGTGTTGGTCAAGTCTTCTCTTGAAAGAGCTCACACTCGGTGCCGTCACAACACTCTCTGGTAGATTGTTCCAAGAGTTTACAACCCTCACTCCGAAAAAGTTTGCCCTCACGGTTTTCTGGACTTGCGGCTTCTTCAATCTTGAGCTGTGACCCCTTGTGGGGCGAGCGTCCGCCAGCTCCAAGTAAGGACACTCAACTGAGTAGTGCCCCCTGAGATGCTTATACACCTCAACTAGGTCCCCCCTTGCCCGTCTGTAGTATAAGCTAGGCAAGTTCAGGCGCTCCAATCTCTCAGGGTAGCTGAGGTGCCGAAGTGCAGGCACCAGTTTGGTGGCCCTCCTTTGAACATTTTCAACCAACTGACAGTCCCTAGCATATCTCGGGGACCAGATGGGGTGACAGTACTCCAGATGGGGAAGCACTTCACTCCTGAAGATCGTCACGAGGGACGGACCGTCTAGATATCTGAACGACCTTCTTATAAGACCCAATAATTTATTTGCCTGATTTACCTTCTTCTCACAATGGCCCGAGAACTTCAGCTCATTGTCAACATACACACCTAGGTCCTTCTCACACACAGTCTCAACTAGTACATTTTCTTCATCCCGTTGGGACATATGATACGCCTCCTTACCGTTGGTACGCCCCAGGTGCATCCTCTTACACTTCGTGACATTGAATCTCAGCAGCCATTCCTTCGACCATTCCTGGAGCCCACAGAGGTCCTTCTGCAGCTCTTCACAGTCCGCTTGGTTCTTAATTTCCCGAAATAACTTGCCATCATCGGCAAACATTTGTATGGAGGAGTGTACAACGTCAGGCATATCATTTATGAAACAAACAAACAACAGCGGGCCCAATACACTACCCTGCGGTACCCCACTTGTTACAGGTACAGATGACGATTTCGTGCCATTAATCACCACACACTGCTTGCGGTCATGTAGAAAGTCTTCTATCCACGCTAGGACATTTCCCCGAATTCCGTACCCTTCCAGTTTGATTTTCAGCCTTTCGTGGGGTACACTGTCGAAAGCCTTGGCAAAATCTAGGTAAATATTGTCGATATTACCACCCCGTTCTAGAATATGGGTCCAAATATCCAATACCTTGAGCAATTGTGTTAAGCAAGAGCGCCCCGGCATAAAACCGTGTTGACAATCTTTTACAAGGTTGTTTCGTAGTAGATGTTCCATCGCGGCATCTCTGATAATACTCTCAAGTACTTTACATATTATGCTGGTCAGGCTCACCGGTCTATAGTTGTTCGTGGAGTGACTATCGCCCTTCTTGAAGATAGGACTCACATAAGCCACTTTCCATTCACTGGGGACCATTTGTTCATCCAGGCATTTACAAAACAGAATCTTCAGGGGCTCTGCAAGCTCGTTGCACAGCTCTCTTAGCACTCTAGGATGCACCATGTCAGGTCCGGGACTCTTATGGACCTTTAGCCTGGACAGTTTATTTCTAATACCCTCTTCTGTGAACACAATGTGGGTCAGTGCTGTGTCGAACCGTCTGTCCTCAAACGCAGGAAGGTTAGTTGCATCCTCTCTTGTGAACACTGAGGAAAAGAAGCTGTTCAATGCCTCAGCTTTATCCTGGTCAGAATCTGCGTAACTACCATCTTCAAGCCTCAGGTCTGATACTCCTACTCGCGTTTTCAATTTCGACTTTGCATAGCGGTAAAACGCCTTTGGGTTTGACTTGACCTCGCGTGCAACCAGCCTCTGGAACTCCTTTTCAGCCCTCCTACACTCTATCTTTGCTTGGTTTCTGGCTCTTGCATACATCCTCCTGTCTTGCTCATCGTTTGACCCAACCCACGTCTTGAATTTCTGGGTTTTCTTCTTAATTTTGTCGACCGCCGCATGGTTCATGTGTAGGGATCCCCTCGTATTCCTAGAAGCACTGGGTTTGGTCTTGGGTATATATTTATCGATCAAATGGGTCATTTTACTAGTTATGATATTCAGCGTAGTGTCTGCGTTCTTGTACCTTAATAAGTCAGGCCAGTTGATACCCCTCATCTCTTCCCTCATCCCATTGTAATTTCCCTTGTAATATTTGCACCTTGGCCTGGCCTTATCTTGAACTAAGTAACAGTTAAATCTGAATGACAACACTGTATGGTGACTGGTGCCAACTGGGGCAAGGTGTTCCAGTTTGGCCACCATACCCTCCTCGTTTGTTATGATGAGGTTAAGTGCCTTGGGTGTTTGCTCCCCTCTGTAATGTGTCGGGTCTCTCACATGTTGGAACAGAAAATTATCTCTCAGAGTTTCTACAAAAAGAGTAGCAGGATTATTCAAGTCATTCGGGGTGGACTTGTTTCTCCAGTCGATGTCGCCATAGTTAAAGTCCCCCATGATAAGGAGGTGGCTGGGGTTGAGCATCGCCGCATTGTTTATTAAGGTTCTTAAGTTCCTTTGATTTAGTGGGCCACGGTTTGGGGATCTGTAGATACACCCGACGATAAGTAAGTCCCCTCCCTTTAATTTAATTTTACACCACTTGGACTCTTCAAAAACATCCTCTCCCTGTACCCTCGCCTGGCTGGCTCTAAGGTCTTGCCTAGCGTAGATAACCACACCCTTCCTGCAGGATTCTTGAGTTAGGTTCGTAAATGAGTCATATCCAGCAATACTGAACTCACATTCCTCTGGGTCGATTCTCCTGTTCTTGTACAACAGTTCTACAACTACAATATCTGGTTGGTGTACTCTTAGTAGTGTTTCAAACTCCTCTCTCTTATCAAGGAACGTGTCAGTATTAGTGTACATGACATTCAAGCCAGAATTTGTTCTCGGTAACGTCTCTGCTCTTAGTAATAAACCCGCTCCACCCACATTCTCAGAAGCTGCAGCATTTGCTAAGTACACTGTATTTTGCAGGGTGTGGTTAGAAATGTCATTGTTTACACGGCGCTCGTTCCCTCCTGTCCGGTAGGCTGAGCTGGTGCCGCCTCCCGGGTGGGGGGTTGAGTGGGTGGAGGGTGCACTGCTGCCCCCTGGCCCTGTGTCGGCACACTTGTTTCCACTACCCTCCCCCTGAGTATAACCCATGTACACCTGTCCCCGTTCCTCCTCGACTCCTCCCTCTTCTGCTTCAAGTCCTGCAGGAGCTTCTTGTGCTGTTCCCTCTGCATTACCGTGCGGTCTGGGTGAATAAATACATCCCGAAATGCCTCGCTCCTTGCTAAGTTTTTTGCCTGCCGAATAACTTGCCATTTCTCCTCCTCACTCACTAGTGTGATCCTGAGGGGGCGAGGCTTAGCCCCCTGCTTTTGTCCCAGCCTCCTCACATCCTGAGGGGTTGCTGGAATCTTCAGAACCTCTGTGCAAATATTTTGAAACAGCACCTTGTCGTGTGTTTCCTTACTCACAGTTCCCTCTGCCTGGCTCTCTGGGACTCCAAAAACTATTACATTGTTCCTGCACTGGAGCCGTTCCTGGTGTTCCTCCTCTCCCCTAACAGTAGGTGCGTTAATTTTCATTTCTTCGACACACTTTTTCAAAGTCCCAATCTGCTGTAGAACCTGTACTGATTCTGCATTACTCTCCGCCACCCCCCGTGGCCCTCCTAATACGTCAGCATAACTCCTCTTAGCAACCACCTCCATTCTATTAGCTACTTCCTCAGTCTTAGCAAGGATCTCTTTCCCAACTTGCTCCAGTTTGTCAACCAGCAGGGCTCCTGCTTCATCTATTTTCGTCCCTAGAGAACTCGTTCCCTTATGGATTGCAATCGCTACATTCACCTTGACTATGCAGCCAGAGCAATACCAGCAACAGCCATCATGCTTTACGGCAGTTAGTAACTTCCTAAACGTTGCATTAGTTAGGCCTGTATCCTCCATATCCGACGTCTCCCTGCAGTAATCACATATCAAACTCATGGTTGTTGTTGTTGTGGGGGGGGGGGTGCAGACTGTGTATAAATCTACACCTATTTCAAAAAAATAAAGAGAGAAAAAGTTCTTAGCTACTTTCTGTTGCCTATAGAGTTGTCGTCTGCGACTGCGTACACTGTATCTCCCTGTGAATGGTGTATTGTAGGCACAGTTTCAGTCCTTGAGAAAGCACACAATCAAAATAAAATTCAAAAATAAAATTCATTTAGAAATACATCATTACTTTAGGAGGAAATCGGGCAGATTTGCAACAGCCAATCAGGTGTAACTCTTGAGGAGGGGGCGAGGCATCTCTTCTCATCTGATAAAAAATGCTCTATAGTCAAATCAGCTCCAAAATTTCATCTTATATTTCTCCAATGAGGGTTTTTACTTCATTTACCAGTGTGGCCGTTACACTTATGGAATATCATCTACGATCTCACCTCTCATTATTTATTACTGTATTATTTACTTTATTATTGTAAGTACATTTTATAACTATTTATATTTGCACAATAATTATAAATATAATATTGTATGAGACAGCCAAGGCAACTTTTTGAACCACTCAGTTATTTCATATTCATTCCAAATTCAAATCGTTTAATTAATTTTTTGAGAAACATACGAATTAAACCGAAGTACGAATTACAGCGATCCTATTCAATGAAAGTCCAAAAATTCATTGTTTAAAAATATTCAAAGTCCAAAAATTCATCATTTAAAATATTCTAAGTCCAAATATTATTATAAGTCCAAAAAATTAATCGTTAAAAATATTTTAAGTCCAAAAATTCATCGTTAAAAATATTCTGAGTCCTAAAATTCATCTTTTAAAATATTCTAAGTCCAAAAATTATTATGTCTAAAAATTCATTGTTTAAAATTTTCTAAGTTCAAAAATTCATCGTTTAAAGTATTTTAAGTCCAAAATTTATTCTAAGCCCAAAAATTCATTGTTTAAAAATATTCTAAGTCCAAAAATGGCCAAAATTATTCCTGGGCATATTTTGAGTAATAGATTTTTGTGTGGTTTTAGAGTAACTCACTGGGCCCCTACTGAGTTACTCTTCCCATGGCCAGGTAGTCCGTTATGCTTGTATTTTTTTATATTATTGGTGAAAGATAATTTGAAGGCCTTTCTCTGGAGACTCTTCCGATTATCTTTTACCAAATTTTTTCAACGTTAGTCCTGGCAATGGCAAACTCAAAAAACACTTAGGGGTAAAAAAAAGGGCCATTTTTTGCTCAAATGTTGCAATTTTTAGCCATTTTTTCATAAATGCCAATTTTGTTAATATTTTTAGCTATTTTTCTGTATTTTTAGCTATTTTTTTCAGGTTTTTAGGTTATTTTAGTTATTTTTTTTATTTATATATTTTATTTATATATTTTTATTTATATATTTTATTTATATATATATTTTTTATTTATACTGTATATATTTTATTATTTTTTTATTTATTTATATTTTTGTATTTATATATATATTTTTTTATATACATTTTTTTATATTTTTTTTTATTTATATATATATATATATATATATATATATATATATATATATATATATATATATATATATATATATATATATATATATATATATATATATATTGTTTATTTTTCAAGTTTATATATATTTTTCATTTGTATATTATATTTGTATTTAATGAATTAAGATATTTTTTTCAAGTATTTCATTAAATTATTTTGCTTCAAAATCTGAAGCTCAACTTAGTCAATTTTCTGTAAAAGTTGAAAATATTGTAAATGCTGGAAAAGGTTAATAAAGACATAATGACATTTAGACATTTATTAATGGAAACTTAATGGCTCTATAAATTTGCAGGCCAGGGCAGCAAGCACAGAGCAGTCCAGGGGAGCGGCACACACACAGCAGAGCCGTCCAGGGCAGCAGCATGCACAGAGCAGAGCCATCCAGGGGAGCTGTAGTCCAGGGCAGCAGCACACACACAGCAGAGCCGTCTAGGATAGCAGCATGCACAGAGCAGAGCTGTCCTGGGCAGCAGCACACACAGAGCAAAGCCGTCTAGGACAGCAGCACACAGAGCAGAGCCGTCCAGGGCAGCAGCCAGCAAGCACAGAGCAGAGCCGTCCAGGGCAGCAGCCAGCAAGCACAGAGCAGAGCCGTCCAGGGCAGCAGCCAGCACAGAGCAGAGCCGTCCAGGGCAGCCAGCAAGCAAGCACAGCAGAGCCGTCCAGGGCAGCAGCCAGCAAGCAAGCACAGAGCAGAGCCGTCCAGGGCAGCAGCCAGCCAGCAAGCAAGCAAGTACAGGGAAGTCCAAGGCAGTAGCCAGTAAGCACAGTCTAGGGCAGCACGGCACTCCAGTGTTCAGAACAACATTTCTGTACAAAATAAAATGTAAAATTAATATTCAAATTTTTTAACCATAAAAATGTTTTAAATATAGTAATGACAAAATGAACTGTAGTGTTTTAGACAAAATTCCTTAACACTTGACAGAACCAAATTTATAAACTCAATAGAAAAATAAGAATTTTTGTTAATTTGAATTTTTCACCAAATGATCCTTGAGAACAAGTGTCTAGGGAATATTATCAGTAACTGTACAGCAACTTAACCTAAGTGTACAAGTTATGGTTCATATTAACTAAACTATAAAAACCAAAAACCTTTCATTACAAAACTTACCCACAAGTGAGTTTAGTTTAACCATAATAGTTATTGATGCTTAACTACAATATTTCCTGTATCTTTGGTTCATAGTTTTGTTAATATATTTTAAATGTTTTCTTTCAATGACTTGACCCAGAACTTATTGATTTGTGATGAATATTTTTACTTTCCACTAACTTTACGTCAATGAATTCCTCGAGTGGGTCAGTCACAGGTCTGGTACAGTATTACAAGTGAATGTTGCTAAGAGTACTTTATTATTTACTAAACATACTCATCTTGTAGGTAACTTTATGTACTTTACTGAATTAATTAAAGTCAAGCATAAACAGGACCAATAATTATTTCTGGTGTTATAAATTTGATGTATTAAACGATTGGTTGAGAAGTTATAAGTAGTTACGGCAAGAATCCAGTTTTGGGGCTTTTAACTTTGGTCAATTGTTATGATATTCCCGTCATCAATAAAGGATCATGGGTACAGTCAGGATCAAAAGTGTTGAACACTTGGCAATATCTGTCATCTACTTGAGTTATATGATTGGGATATACTGTACTAATAACAACAGTACTATCATATGCCTGAACCACAAAATAGGATTAAACTCAACTTAATACCAAAGATCTTCGGTACTTACATGCCAAATACTGTCACGTGTTCAGCACTTTTGACCAAGACTGTACATCAATTCTAGCCCCATAATCCCCTTTCAATATTCTCAACCCTTTACACATTTTCTATTGTATATAAATTTAAGTATAATTTCTCCATTACTTTCTATTTTGTCTTGAAATTTATAGCACCAAGAAATCTAGTATGATCATTGAATATCCCAGAGCAATTTGTTTGTCTTTGGTTTTAAGGATAAACTGGGAGAGAAATTCCAATCCGAGTGTTGGAAAAGTTCATTTTGACAGGCTGATAAAGTAAACTTTACTCCCCTTAAGTGATCATTCTGAGGCTATTTTGTAAGTAAAATATTGTTTTTTGTGTATTTTTACATCAACTGAACTTGTTATATTCTTTACCTGAGGTAGAGAGGAGGGGTGGAA
>NW_024715074.1:0-7870 GCF_018991925.1 Homarus americanus
CGTTGGCCTTACAGAAATAGCAAACCAGATGATCAGTTCAAACTGCACCTTCTCTTCCTACCCTCGGCGCCGGCAGCGCCACCGTGTGTGCCTATCTCCTCCCTTATCCGTTCCTCGACCTACAGCAAGGCGGAAGACATTGGGCGAGGGACCGCACGTTGGCCTTAGAGAAATAGCAACCAGATGATCAGATCAAACTGCACCTTCTCTTGCTATCCACGGCGCCGGCAGCGCCACCGTGTGTGCCTATCTCCTCCCTTATCCGTTCCTCGACCTACAGCAAAGCAGAAGACATTGGGCGAGGGACCGCACGTTGGCCTTAGAGAAATAGCAAACCAGATGATCAGATCAAACTGCACCTTCTCTTGCTATCCTCGGCGACGGCAGCGCCCCCGTGTGTGCCTATCTCCTCCCTTATCCGCACCTCGACCTACAGCAAGGCAGAAGACATTGGGCGAGGGACCGCACGTTGGCCTTAGAGAAATAGCAAACCAGATGATCAGATCAAACTGTTCTCTTATATCCTGGCGCGGCAGCACCGTACATGTACTTCCTCCTCCCATATCCGCTCCTCGACTTACAACAAGGCAGGAACATTGGGCAAGGGACGCACGTTGGCCTTAGAGAAGCCAGCAAACCAGATGATCAGATCAAACTGCACCTTCTCTTCGCTATCCTCGTCATCAGCAACGCCTGCGTGTGTGCCCTATCTCCTCCTTCCATTCGCGCTCTCTCGACCTACAGCGGCCGAAGGCATTGACTGGACCGCATGTTGGCCTTAGAAATAACCGTAGATGATCAGATCAAACTGCACCTTCTCTTGCTATCCTCGGCGCCAGCAGCGCCACCGTGTGTGCCTATCTCCTCCCTTATCCGCTCCTCGACATACAGCAAAGCAGAAGACATTGGGCGAGGGACCGCACGTTGGCCTTAGAGAAATAGCAAACCAGATGATCAGATCAAACTGCACCTTCTCTTGCTATCCTCGGCGCCGGCAGCGCCACCGTGTGTGCCTATCTCCTCCCTTATCCGCTCCTCGACCTACAGCAAGGCGGAAGACCTTGGGCGAGGGACCGCACGTTGGCCTTAGAGAAATAGCAAACCAGATGATCAGATCAAACTGCACCTTCTCTTGCTATCCTCGGCGCCGGCAGCGCCACCGTGTATGCCAATCTCCTCCCTTATCCGCTCCTCGACCTACAGCAAGGCGGAAGACTTTGGGCGAGGGACCGCACGTTGGCCTTAGAGAAATAGCAAACCAGATGATCAGATCAAACTGCACCTTCTCTTGCTATCCTCGGCGCCGGCAGCGTCACCGTGTGTGCCTATCTCCTCCCTTATCAGCTCCTCGACCTACAGCAAGAGCCTTGAGAACGGTAGGCGAGGACGTCTACGTTAGCCTTAGAAGCAAACCAGATGATCCAGATCAAACTACGCTGTCGCCTCTCGCGCAACGCTTTCACAATGTATGCTATCTACCATATCCATCCTCTCGACCTACAACAAGGCAGGAGCATTGGGCGAGGACCGCACGTTAACTGAAAGCGACCAGATGATTAAGATCAAACTGCACCTTCTCTTGCTATCCTCGGCGCCGGCAGCGCCACCGTGTATGCCTATCTCCTCCCTTATCCGCTCCTCGGCCTACAGCAAGGCGGAAGACATTGGGCGAGGGACCGCACGTTGGCCTTAGAGAAATAGCAAACCAGATGATCAGATCAAACTGCACCTTCTCTTGCTATCCTCGGGGCCGGCAGCGCCACCGTGTGTGCCTATCTCCTCCCTTATCCGCTCCTCGACCTACAGGAAGGCAGAAGACATTAGGCGAGGGACTGCACGTTGGCCTTACAGAAATAGCAAACCAGATGATCAGATCAAACTGCACCTTCTCTTCCTATACTCGGCGCCGGCAGCGCCACCGTGTGTGCCTATCTCCTCCCTTATCCGCTCCTCGACCTACAGCAAGGCGGAAGACATTGGGCGAGGGACCGCACGTTGGCCTTAGAGAAATAGCAAACCAGATGATCAGATCAAACTGCACCTTCTCTTGCTATCCACGGCGCCGGCAGCGCCACCGTGTGTGCCTATCTCTTCCCTTATCCGCTCCTCGACCTACAGCAAAGCAGAAGACATTGGGCGAGGGACCGCACGTTGGCCTTAGAGAAATAGCAAACCAGATGATCAGATCAAACTGCACCTTCTCTTGCTATCCTCGGCGCCGGCAGCGCCACCGTGTGTGCCTATCTCCTCCCTTATCCGCTCCTCGACCTACAGGAACGCAGAAGACATTAGGCGAGGGACTGCACGTTGGCCTTAGAGAAATAGCAAACCAGATGATCAGATCAAACTGCACCTACTCTTGCTATCCTCGGCGCCGGCAGCGCCACCGTGTGTGCCTATCTCCTCCCTTATCTGCTCCTCGACCTACAGCAAGGCAGAAGACATTGGGCGAGGGACCGCACGTTGGCCTTAGAGAAATAGCAAACCAGATGATCAGATCAAACTGCACCTTCTCTTGCTATCTTCGGCGCCGGCAGCGCCACCGTGTGTGCCTATCTCCTCCCTTATCCGCTCCTCGACCTACAGCAAGGCAGAAGACATTGGGCGAGGGACCGCACGTTGGCCTTAGAGAAATAGCAAACCAGATGATCAGATCAAACTGAACCTTCTCTTGCTATCCTCGGCGCCGGCAGCGCCACCGTGTGTGCCTATCTCCTCCCTTATCCGCTCCTCGACCTACAGCAAGACGGAAGACATTGGGCGAGGGACCGCACGTTAGCCTTAGAGAAATAGCAAACCAGATGATCAGATCAAACTGCACCTTCTCTTGCTATCCTCGGCGCCGGCAGCGCCACCGTGTGTGCCTATCTCCTCCCTTATCCGCTCCTCGACCTGCAGCAAGGCAGAAGACATTGGGCGAGGGACCGCACATTGGCCTTAGAGAAATAGCAAACCAGATGATTAGATCAAACTGCACCTTCTCTTGCTATCCTCGGCGCTGGCAGCGCCACCGTGTGTGCCTATCTCCTCCCTTATCCGCTCCTCTACCTACAGCAAGGCAGAAGACATTGGGCGAGGATCGCACGATGGCCTTAGAAATAGCAAACCAGATGATCATATCAAACTGCACCTTCTCTTGCTATCCTCAGCGCCGCTCCAGCTTTCCTGTAATATTCGCCTATCTCCTCCTTATCCGCTCCTCGTCTACAACCAGAGCGAAGACATTAGGCGGGACCGCTGATACTTGCCAGAAGCCAAACCAGATGATCAGATCAAGCTGCGCTACTGCTATCCTCGGCGCCATCCAGCGCCACCATGTGTGCTATCTCCTCCCTTATCCGTTCACTCGACCTACAGCAAAGACGAAGACATTGGGCGAGGGACACACGATGGCCTTAGAAATAGCAAAGCCAGATGATCAGATCAAACTGCCTTCTCTTGCTATCCTCGGCGCCGGCAACTCACAAGTAGTAATGCCTATCTCCTCCCTTTTCCGCTCCTCAACCTACAGCAAGGCAGAAGACATTGGGCGAGGGACCGCATGTTGGCCTTAGAGAAATAGCAAACCAGATGATCAGATCAAACTGCACCTTCTCTTGCTATCCTCGACGCCGGCAGCGCCACCGTGTGTGCCTATCTCCTCCCTTATCCGCTCCTCGACCTACAGCAAGGCAGAAGCCATTGGGCGAGGGTCCGCACGTTGGCCTTAGAGAAATACCAAACCAGAAGATCAGATCAAACTGCACCTTCTCTTGCTATCCTCGCCGCCGGCAGCGCCACCGTGTGTGCCTATCTTCTCCTTAATAAGCTCCTCGACCTACAGCAAGGCAGAAGACATTGGGCGAGGGACCGCACGTTGGCCTTAGAGAAATAGAAAACCAGATGATCAGATCAAACTGCACCTTCTCTTGCTATCCTCAGCGCCGGCAGCGCCACCGTGTGTGCCTATCTCCTCCCTAATCCGCAACTCGACCTACAGCAAGGCAGAAGACATTGGGCGAGGGACCGCACGTTGGGCTTAGAGAAATAGCAAACAGATGATCAGATCAAACTGCACCTTCTCTTGCTATCCTCGGCGCCGGCAGCGCCACCGTGTGTGCCTCTATCCTCCCTTATCCGCTCCTCGACCTACAGCAAGGCAGAAGACATTGGGCGAGGGACCGCACGTTGGCCTTAGAGAAATAGCAAACCAGATGATCAGATCAAACTGCACCTTCTCTTGCTATCCTCGACGCCGGCAGCGCTAACGTGTGTGCCTATCTCCTCCCTTATCCGCTCCTCGACCTACAGCAAGGCAGAAGACATTGGGCGAGGGACCGCACGTTGGCCTTAGAGAAATAGCAAACCAGATGATCAGATCAAACTGCACCTTCTCTTGCTATCCTCGGCGCCGGCAGCGCCACCGTGTGTGCCTCTATCCTCCCTTATCCGCTCCTCGACCTACAGCAAAGCAGAAGACATTGGGCGAGGGACCGCACGTTGGCCTTAGAGAAATAGCAAACCAGATGATCAGATCAAACTGCACCTTCTCTTGCTATCCTCGGCGCCGGCAGCGCCACCGTGTGTGCCTATCTCCTCCCTTATCCGCACCTCGACCTACAGCAAGGCAGAAGACATTGGGCGAGGGATCGCACGTTGGCCTTAGAGAAATAGCAAACCAGATGATCATATCAAACTGCACCTTCTCTTGCTATCCTCGGCGCCGGCAGCGCCACCGTGTGTGCCTATCTCCTCCCTTATCCGCTCCTCGACCTACAGCAAGGCAGAAGACATTGGGCGAGGGACCGCACGTTGGCCTTAGACAAATAGCAAACCAGTTGATCAGATCAAACTGCACCTTCTCTTGCTATCCTCGGCGCCGGCAGCGCCACTGTGTGTGCCTATCTCCTCCCTTATCCGCTCCTCGACCTACAGCAAGGCAGAAGACATTGGGCGAGGGACCGCATGTTGGCCTTAGAGAAATAGCAAACCAGATGATTAGATCAAATTGCACCTTCTCTTGCTATCCTCGCCGCCGGCAGCGCCACCGTGTGTGCCTATCTTCTCCCTTATCCGCTCCTCGACCTACAGCAAGGCAGAAGACATTGGGCGAGGGACCGCACGTTGGCCTTAGAGAAATAGCAAACCAGATGATCAGATCAAACTGCACCTACTCTTGCTATCCTCGGCGCCGGCAGCGGCACCGTGTGTGCCTATCTCCTCCCTTATCCGCTCCTCGACCTACAGCAAGGCAAAAGACATTGGGCGAGGGACCGCACGTTGGCCTTAGAGAAATAGCAAACCAGAAGATCAGATCAAACTGCACCTTCTCTTGCTATCCTCACCGCCGGCAGCGCCACCGTGTGGGCCTATCTTCTCCCTTATCCGCTCCTTGACCTACAGCAAGGCAGAAGACATTGGGCGAGGGACCGCACATTGGCCTTAGAGAAATAGCAAACCAGATGATCAGATCAAACTGCACCTTCTCTTGCTATCCTCAGCGCCGGCAGCGCCACCGTGTATGCCTATCTCCTCCCTAATCCGCTCCTCGACCTACAGCAAGGCAGAAGACATTGGGCGAGGGACTGCACGTTGGCCTTAGAGAAATAGCAAACCAGATGATCAGATCAAACTGCACCTTCTCTTATATCCTCGGCGCCGGCAAGCTTTTCACCGTGTGATAACCCTCTCCCTTTTCCACTCCTCGACCTGCATAGCAAGGCCAGAAGACGCATTGGGCGGGACCGCATATTGGCCTTGAAATAGCAAACCAGATGATCAGATCAAACTACACCTTCTCTTGCTATCCTCGGCGCCGGCAGCGCCACCATGTGTGCCTATCTCCTCCCTTATCCGTTCCTCGACCTACAGCAAGGCAGAAGACATTGGGCGAGGGACCGCACGTTGGCCTTAGAGAAATAGCAAACCAGATGATCAGATCAAACTGCACTTTCTCTTGCTATCCTCGGCGCCGGCAGCGCCACCGTGTGTGCCTATCTTCTCCCTTATCCGCTCCTCGACCTACATCAAGGCAGAAGACATTGGGCGAGGGACTGCACGTTGGCCTTAGAGAAATAGCAAACCAGATGATCAGATCAAACTGCACCTTCTCTTGCTATCCTCAGCGCCGGCAACGCCACCGTGTGTGCCTATCTCCTCCCTAATCCGCTCCTCGACCTACAGCAAGGCAGAAGACATTGGGCGAGGGACCGCACGTTGGCCTTAGAGAAATAGCAAACCAGATGATCAGATCAAACTACACCTTCTCTTGCTATCCTCGGCGCCGGCAGCGCCACCATGTGTGCCTATCTCCTCCCTTATCCGTTCCTCGACCTACAGCAAGGCAGAAGACATTGGGCGAGGGACCGCACGTTAAGCTAGAGAAATAACAAACCAGATGATCAGATCAAGCTGCACCTTCTCTTGCTATCCTGCGGCGCCGGCAGCGCTTCAGCGTGTGTGCCTATCTCCTCATATCCGCTCCTCGACCTACAGCAAAGGCAGGAGCATTGGGCGGGGACGCACGTTGGCCTTAGAAAGCGGCAACCAGATGATCAGATCAAACTGCACCTTCTCTTGCTATCCTCGACGCCGGCAGCGCTAACGTGTGTGCCTATCTCCTCCCTTATCCGCTCCTCGACCTACAGCAAGGCAGAAGTCATTGGGCGAGGGACCGCACGTTGGCCTTAGAGAAATAGCAAACCAGATGATCAGATCAAACTGCACCTTCTCCTGCTATCCTCGGCGCCGGCAGCGCCACCGTGTGTGCCTATCTCCTCCCTTATCCGCTCCTCGACCTACAGCAAGGCAGAAGACATTGGGCGAGGGACCGCACGTTGCCCTTAGAGAAATAGCAAACCAGATGATCGGATCAAACTGCACCTTCTCTTGCTATCCTCGGCGCCGGCAGCGCCACCATGTGTGCCTATCTCCTCCCTTATCCGTTCCTCGACCTACAGCAAGGCAGAAGACATTGGGCGAGGGACCGCACGTTGGCCTTAGAGAAATAGAAAACCAGATGATCAGATCAAACTGCACCTTCTCTTGCTATCCTCAGCGCCGGCAGCGCCACCGTGTGTGCCTATCTCCTCCCTAATCCGCAACTCGACCTACAGCAAGGCAGAAGACATTGGGCGAGGGACCGCACGTTGGGCTTAGAGAAATAGCAAACAGATGATCAGATCAAACTGCACCTTCTCTTGCTATCCTCGGCGCCGGCAGCGCCACCGTGTGTGCCTCTATCCTCCCTTATCCGCTCCTCGACCTACAGCAAGGCAGAAGACATTGGGCGAGGGACCGCACGTTGGCCTTAGAGAAATAGCAAACCAGATGATCAGATCAAACTGCACCTTCTCTTGCTATCCTCGGCGCCGGCAGCGCCACCGTGTGTGCCTATCTCCTCCCTTTTCCGCTCCTCAACCTACAGCAAGGCAGAAGACATTGGGCGAGGGACCGCATGTTGGCCTTAGAGAAATAGCAAACCAGATGATCAGATCAAACTGCACCTTCTCTTGCTATCCTCGGCGCCGGCAGCGCCACCGTGTGTGCCTATCTCCTCCCTTATCCGCTCCTCGACCTACAGCAAGGCAGAAGACATTGGGCGAGGGACCGCATGTTGGCCTTAGAGAAATAGCAAACCAGATGATCAGATCAAACTGCACCTTCTCTTGCTATCCTCGGCGCTGGCAGCGCCACCGTGTGTGCCTATCTCCTCCCTTATCCGCTCCTCTACCTACAGCAAGGCAGAAGACATTGGGCGAGGGACTGCACGTTGGCCTAAGAGAAATAGCAAACCAGATGATCAGATCAAACTGCACCTTCTCTTGCTATCCTCGGCGCCGGCAGAGCCACCATGTGTGCCTATCTCCTCCCTTATCCGCTCCTCGACCTA
>NW_024715075.1:0-20722 GCF_018991925.1 Homarus americanus
GTCCCCCACGAAAGACTAATTAGAAAGGTAGAAGCACATGGCATCAAAGGTAACATCCTTAAATGGATTGGGGCGTGGTTACAGGACAGGAAACAGCGAGTGAGCATTAACGGCACTAAGTCCCATTGGAGCAACGTCACAAGTGGAGTTCCCCAAGGCTCAGTACTTGGACCATTATTATTTATTATATACATAAACGACATAGATATCAGCATAGACAGCAACATAAGTAAATTTGCTGATGACACTAAAATAGGACGTGTTATTAAATCTGACGAGGACTCAGCAAAACTACAGGAAGATCTAAACAAATTTTTCGAATGGTCTGAAAAATGGCAGATGAAATTCAACGTCGACAAATGTAAAGTGCTCAGTATAGGAGATGTAAACAGGGAAACCAGATACCAGATGAACAACGATGCCATAGAGAAATCCGACTGCGAGAGAGATTTAGGAGTAATGATAAGTAGGAACCTTAAGCCAAGTAAACAATGTGTTTTTGCTCGTAACAAGGCTAATAAAGTGCTTGGGTTCATACAAAGGAGTGTTAGTTACAAGACTAGCGAGGTCATCCTAAAACTGTATCTTGCTCTTGTGAGACCACACCTGGATTACACAGTTCAGTTCTGGTCACCATATTACAGAATGGATATAGAATCCTTGGAAAGAATTCAGAGGAGAATGACAAGACTAATCCCAGGCATTAGGAACCTTGAGTATTGAGACAGGTTAAAGCATCTTAATTTGCACTCCCTCGAGAAACGTAGAGAGAGGGGCGACCTGATAGAGGTGTTTAAGTGGAAGGCAGGGCTAAATAAAGGGGACATTACAAAGGTACTCAAACTATCCAACCAGGAGCGAACTCGTAACAATGATTTTAAATTAGACAAATTTAGATTTAGGCGTAAAATAGGTAAACACTGGTTTGGAAACAGAGTAGTGGATGAATGGAACAAGTTACCAAATATCATCATTAACTCGAATACGCTGAATAGCTTCAAACATAGGTTGGATGCTTATTTGAGCAGTAGGGGTTGGGTGTAAACGGGACTGCCCTGTATGGGCGAATAGGCCCGCTGCAGTTTCCTCCATTCTTATGTTCTTATAAGCAAGTTTGCAGATGATACCAAAATAGGGCGGCAGATTAATTCAGGGCAGGATGCAAATGCATTACAAGAGGATCAAAATAAACTGCAGGGGTGGTCTGAAAAATGGCAAATGAAATTCATTACCAGCAAGTGCAGCGTACTTAATATTGGAAGAACAAATACTGACAATGTATACAGCCTTAACAACTAGAGAAGTCGACTTGTGAAAGAGACCTAGGGGTACTTGTAAGCCCGGACCTACGACCTAGAAAACAGTGCGTTAATGTTCGAAATAAGGCAAACAGAGTATTGGGTTTTATATCTAGAAGTGTAAGTAATAAGAGTGCAGAGGTCTTATTGCAACTATATCTTGCGCTAGTCAGGCCGCACCTCGATTATGCCGGTTCAGTTCTGTATTTGCCCTTATTATAGAATGGATATCAATTCACTAGAGTCGGTTCAGCGAAAACGACGAAAATGATTCGAGGACTTAGAAACCTTCCATATCAGGATACGTTAAAAAAGAACTTCCTTACATTCCCAAGAAAAGGCCGAAGAGTGCGGGAGATATGATAGAAGTATTTAAGTGGGTGAAAGGAATATCTGAGGATATAGATAAAGTTCTTATAATATCCGAGCAGGATAGGACTCGGAGCAACGGATTTAAGTTGGATAAGTTTAGGTTTAGGAGGGAGATAGGAAGAAACTGGTTCACAAATAGGGTGGTGGACGAGTGGAACAAGCTTACCAACTTTGTAGTAAGTGCTGGAACTCTGGAAAGTTTCAAAAGGAGGCTGGATAGATTCATGGATGATAGAGAGTGGTTGTAACTCTCGACAGGAGCTGCCATGCACAGGCCAACCGGCCTATTGCAGACTCCTTATGTTCTTATGTTCAATGGTTACTTTAGTAGACAATGACTAGTTTGATTTTACAATTACATGTTTATTAAAATAATTATTACGTTATGGACTCACTAGATTGGGACTTGTTAAATGTGAACTTATATCATCTAAGTTTTAATCTAAGGTGGATCACTGTGGCGGGTTGGGTTGTTGTAGCGCGGGTAGACTCCGGGGCCACCGGGCGTGGGGTCGCCCTCCGCTGATGTCTTCCCCGCGTAGGTGGTCTGGGCTGTGAGGGTCGTCCAGGAGCTTGTCTCAAACCTTATTCCCTAGGCGATGGAACCTGACGTTGAGGGCCTCTGTTTTATTTCTCAGGTGGATGGTTTCAACTGTCTCCTGGTACGGTGGCGCTTGGTCGTATTAAAGTTGTACAGCAGGCGCGTCAGGTTTTCGGGTAGCTCCAGTTGTATGATCTTATACTGCAGCTCCGCGCTCCAAACTTTGTCAAACGCCTTGCTGACGTCCCTCAGTACTACGTTGCACCGCAGGCGGCCAGCCATGGCGTTGGCGATCTGCTCGTAGGCCTGTGTTATGGCGGTGGATGTGCCTCGGTACTGGCGGAAGCCGAACTGGCGGGGATTATGCACGTCTTCGTCCTCCAGATACATCCGCAACTGCTTGTTTACCATTTTTTTCGAGGATTTTGGCAGGTACCTCTAGCAGCGATATTGGTCGACAGTTTTCGACTTTGTTTGGAAGCTTCCTGTGTAGCCAAGACCTGAGGACTTAGGGATAGAAATCCCTTACCAGGCTAATCAGGATCTTAATAAAGGAAAGTCAAGGACCATGGTTTTCCGAGGAATAACAAACAACCGTTAGAGATTGGCATCTCTTTACTATAAAAATATAACACAAAACTCTGACACCACGCAACAAACATCAAATAATTACGGGAGTCAAACAATTAAAGGAAGCAAACACTTAAAGGAATCAAACAAATAATGGGAGTCAGCAATTAATGGATTCAAACAATTAAATGGATTCAACAATTGATAGAATCGAACAACACAGGGGAGTCAGCAATTAATAGAATCAAACAATTATAGAATCAAACCATGAACAAATATTTCCTACGGCAGTGGCCCTGGGGGAAGGTTCTGGAACACGTTGATGCACACTCAGGGTAACGAAACGTCCACTTCGACTCCACACTCAGCGACGTCTTGAAAAGGCAGGAGAACACGGGGCACGGACGGAATGTGATGAACTGATGGTCGTGGTATGCGGTAGTGGTAGATGACTGTATGATATATATGGACACAAAGTTGTACCTTCAGCTGTATATTATTATATTACTCTTATATTACTATTATTAATTATGTATAGTAAAGTATTACAGAACATGTATTAATTCTATGTAATATTCCATTTATTGTGCACCATATTATGTATATAAATTATCACATTTATACTTTATGTATTCAGCTTGTGAATGCTGGCATCTGTATAGGCCAGCGCGTAGTAATACTTAGGGAGTGAAGACAGAGTCTTTGTGGTGTGGAAGCGAGCTTCTGGGTCCCTCTGTATATATATATATATATCTCCCGTACGAGAATAGAACCTACTTTTAAGATAACAAGTGTTTGTGTATACCCTCAGTAGTATAGAACATTCTTTGGGTATCTGGCAATACGCTAGAATGACCAGAGAGTTGGCAGTTGATAGGTGAAGGTCTGGGAACACAGCCCACGAGTCCAGGACCTATGATGAGATCACAGCCAGAATTTGACGGACAGCAGGGTAGCTAGATACTGACGGTATGGCGGCTGGGTTGAATCTGCCGGTGGCGGAGAGAGTCGCTGCCGTTCTCACCTCCGTCCAACCACCCCAAGTGTCGTCTGCGCCAGCAAACGAGCGAGTTAGCAGCGGTAACTAGCCGGAGGATCGTTTCCGCCCTTACACCCTGCTTTTGGTATGAGGCGAATAACGGCGATTTTGAACATCTTAGGGAAGTATCCAGAGACGAGGCAGGCGTTGCATATATATATATATATATATATATATATATATATATATATATATATATATATATATATATATATATATATATATATATATATATATATATATATATATATATATAACTGTCTGTTTTATTGAGTCCTTGATGGTTCTTATCTCTGATTGCAGGACTTCCATTGTCTCGCTGACATCGTTGAGTTTTTGTGAGTCTGCTTGAGTTTCTTTCAGAGCGTCTTTTAGTGTTTGGCTGTAAGCCATGATCGTCGACCGAGTGGTCTTTTCTGGTTTCTTTTTGTTTGGTTATTTCGGTCAGTTTCTTCTCTGTTTCTTGAGTTACCTGTTTCCTGACCAGGCAGGTGGCAGAGAAGGTCCTGTGGCTACCCTCGCAGACGACACACTTTTTTATGGTGCTACGGCAGTCTTTGTAGAAGTGTTGATCAGATGAACACTCAGAGCATATGACCCCTTGCATGGGGCAGTTCTTGGTCATGTGGTCATTGTATTTATAGCACTTCATACATTGTTGGATGGGCGTATACTTTTCATATTCTATTTGGTGTGATGAGATGGAAGTGCCAGAGGCATAGAGCCCCTTCTCCTTCATTCTTTTTGCATCCGTTGTGTCTGCAAAGCGAACCTTGATTATATTATGGGCATACATAGGATACACCTCCACAACCTTGACGTTGTTTTGCTTTTCTATTTCATCTCTTATTTCTTCTGCGTTATTTTCCATTACATCTTTGTCTAACTTCTTACATACAAGGGTGAGCTTGGCGCCGTATTCCCGTGGGACAATGACCTCATGACCGTTGGTTTTCATTTTGTCCATGGCACCAGACTTAAGTGGTTTATCAGCATCTTCATCTGTCTCTGTGAGGATGATGTAACCATCTCTCAGATCCACACGTATATTTATCCTCAACCTTAGGTCACTCAATAGCTTTATTAGCCCTATCCGAGACCCCTGGGTCGGGGTTCCGGAGATCTTCACTCTCATTTTGGCCATGGTCAGTAACATACATGAAAATCCTACCTAATCTGTCCACCTCAGCTAAACCCCATGGATGCCGCTCCTTCTGTCCGCTTGCTGGGCGAGTAAAGACGGGTCTAGGGGTAGGGTGAACAGACAATCCCCTGACGGGGGCCTAGCCAAGCCCTAACACCTAACAGTGACAGGTTATGAAGCACTGCCGAATACCTAACAGAAAATGTTGCCACCCTTACTGTCTCGACTCAGCAGCCCTCTGAGGGCCCCCCTTGTGGCTCTGCCCGCAGGGGTTTCCGTCGTTACCAAACAGCAGGGACTCTAGGCGAGAGGATAGGATAGGGAAGAAGCGCAATGTATCCATGTACAACTACAAGATAAAGCAGCCAGAGCGAACCCAACGTGAAAAACAAGGCTGACAGTCGTAACGGTCAACAGGAGCCGGGACGTCCGCTCACTGTGAAGGTTGGATGCGCTCTGTCTATTCGTCCTTGGGCTCCCCTGTAACTGTTCACCTCCCTCCCAGGAGTTTGTGAACACGAAAGGGAGTAGGAGCAGAACCCATCCCTCCACCGAGCCTTCCTGGGTAACCGTGATCGTGCGGGTCCACCTAGGAAAGGGGTCGCATTTCTGAATCCCTCCCTCCCCCCGAATAGGTACACTAGCTCACGTCTATAAGTGAACACTTATTAACACTAGGGTAGTAAGCTCCCTGTGCCTGACCGAGAAGGGTGTTGATTTACTCCTATCGGGCGACAGCACAAAGAAGCTCAAGTCTGCAAAGTTTAAAGTCGCAGTGCCTCCACAACTCCGAGCTCGGAAAACGATTGGATAAAGTGATCACAGAAGCAAGTGAACAGAAACTGGTATCTGACATAGAACATAGGAACCAATGGGCCAAGGTGGAGGAAGTGGTCAGGCTGCCCAGACTGGCCTCCATGCTCAAAATTAGGTTCACGGAAATAGCCATGGCCCAAAGTGCAATCCAGGAGGGACTTTGTCTCTCCTACTACCATGTCAGCAGCAGCCAGGTGGAGCAGGAGGAATTCTTCCCCCTTACTCCATTCTGGAACTGTTATCAGTACACACACACGGCTACAGACTGCCCCAACAAAGACACCAAGTACTGTTCTGAATGCTGGAACAAGGGGCACACCTTCAGGGAGTGTAAAGACAAAGATACTCCCAAATGCTTAGACTGTTGTGGAGAACACAGAACACTGGCAGCCCGCGGCCCCACACGGAAAGCAATAATTAGTCAAAAGAAGGACGAGGAGAGGGAGAGGACACTGGAAAAGCCAAACCAACCTATTCTGCTTCAGCTCGGAAATAACCTCTCCATCAAAATAATGACCTCCATAATCCACGCCCACATCATGAATATAACCAGACCTGGAACTTTTGCCCAGGCAGCGAGGGACATGTTCGTCGCCAACAACTTACCGGACAGGGTATTCCCTAACGACGTGGCCCTCTACCTATTCAACATCATATACAGACCAGAGAGCCCCGAAGAACAAGAACAATCGACCCAGGAACAGGTTAACCCCGACATACATCCCGAGTCAGCAAGTGAGGAGATAAGGATGAAGACGAATCCGCCACAAAAGCAGAACACGTCGCCAAATTCAGCACCACAAGAAAGAATAAAACAGTAACTATGGCACCACCACCGTCACCCAGAAGGACCACGGAGAATGAAGACCCGGGAGACGAAATTGGTCTACGATTTTTCTCCACTACAGCTCCCCCCATAGTCTCAACAGAAAGACTCCTGGCAGGAACACGACAAGGAAAGATAACATACACATATACAGACAAAAACCTAGAAGACACCCACATGGAAACACTAATTAAGAAAGGAAGAATACTTACAAGACACAACACAATAGAGAGACTTGACCAGTCACCATTTAAAATAATCCGCCTTGGCCTGCTGACTGACAGAAGGTCTTCAGGAGAACACCGACCATCTAAAATGACCCAAACAAGCTCGAGATATCATCATTAATAATCCACAGACTTAAAATAATTCAACATAATGTACTGACCTGGACCACACCAAGAGCTCACGAATACAACATATATCTGACCCTGGACCCAGACGTCATCATATTAAATTCTCACCTCCAGGGTAATTCCAATAAAATCAAGATATTCAATTACACAGTATCCCAAAAAAAACAGCCCAAATCCGTTACAGGATGGAATAGCCATAACAATTAAAAGAAATATAAAAGATAAAATCCAGGATACATTTCAAGAAAACTTTCTGGCAATAGAAATTAACAGCACCACGGGTCCACTCGGCACCTGCTACCTCCCTCCAAGAAGACCTATCTTTCCAATAGCGGACATGCTCAGATTGATGAGGAGGAACATACCTGCATACTTTCTGGGCGATCTCAACGCTAGACGCCGCACACTAGGACACCATACCAACAACGCAGTAGGCCGGGTCCTGAACACACTCGTGAGCCATGGCAACGTGGTACACCTCGGACCGGAATGCCCCACGTACATTAGAGCAGGCCACACAGGATACCCACACATCGTTGTAACAAATCAACACCACCACCTAAACATACTACTCGAACCCGGCCCAATAGTGATCATCTCCCTATCATAGCCACACTCCACAGCCCCAATACAGATCCCGGCCAGGCTAAGATTCAACTATAACCGAGCTAACTGGGAAAACTTCAAACAAGAATTAAACAACCCGTAACCCACACAATTACACAACAGGTACACTTCTCTAATAGACCAATCACTGGACACATGGTACGAGCACGTTAGTCAGGCCATGGAACACAACATACCCAAGACCACTCACCGAACATTACCACACCCTCAATACTCACACCAATCAAGAATCATACAGACATAATTTAACAACCTAATTAAACTAATCACACAATAAGGATGGACACCAGAACACAGACGGCTACACAACATAATACACGAACAGCTAAAAAACATTTCAAAAGAAGCATACAACAGGAACTGGCAGAAGTTGATTTCATAAACGGAAGAAAACTCCCATAAACAGAAGAAGTTCTGGCAGAAAATAAAGCACTTAATGGGAACCTCAAGCAACGAGTCTAACTATATAGTAAATAGTAATCAAGTCAAATTAACAGATCCAACCGAACAAGAACCGGAATTTAGATCTTTCTGGAGTAAGATTTTTCAAATAACCAACGAAGAAAACTTAAACTTCTGCATGACCACAGAGAGGGAAGTATCCAACCATATGTCGCAAATAACCCAGATCTGGCCCCACGATCGACCTGAATACACTGGATGACAAGTCCCCACTAACAACCAATCACAGTGGACGAAATAGTAAGAATAATCAACAGTTTTAAGAACAAGGCTCCTGGAGTCAGTAAAATAAATAAACTCACTTTACAGCAATTACCAAACAACATGGTACTTCTACTAAGAAATATATTCAATGCCTCCATAGCTTGAGGCCACTACCCAAAGAAATTTAAGACACGAATACCAGGAAAAGCCGCCACAGCAGGAGCAAACTACAGACCAATCTCTCTCTTAGAAACTCCGGGAAAATTTGAAAAAATAATTAACCACCGATTAAGAACACACCTGGAACTAGACTACAAATACAACCCTAGACAACACGGCTTTAGGAGGAACAAACACAGCCATTGCCCTTATATACGAAAGTATAGCAAACGCAATGCATAATAAAGAACAGTGCAACGTGGTTTTAAGGGACGTGGCAAAAGCGTTCAATAAGGTCTAGCACCTGGGACTTAAATATAAAATAACCAATCAAGAACTACCTAACAACTTCACTTCTCTTCTTTGTAATTTCTTAGACCATAGAGAAGCACACAATATAATAGGCACTCACAAAGGCCCAAGCTTCAGACTTTATAGTGGAGTACCACAAGGAAGTAACTTATCCCCAACTCTTTACACAATCTACACTTCAGACATGCCGCCACCAAGTCACGGTGAATACATCACATATGCTGATGATGTCACCCAGATCATCCGCCATCCAGGCAAGGCCAAACAGATGATGGCGTTAAAAACAGCTCGCGCCATAATACAAATAAATAATTACGAGAAGAAATGGAAAATAAAAATTAATACACAGAAACTAAAACTCATACACATATGAAGGGTAAACCCAGCACCAATCACAGTAAACAACGAAGAAATACAATACTCAAACGAAGGAAAAATACTGAGGCTAACAATAACAGGAACAGGAATAAATAAACACATAACAGAACGTAATAGACTAACCCAGATACAGCTTACGAAACTAAGAAGATTCGATAAAATGGAAGAGAATATACAACTACACCTATTTAAAGCACTTGTACGCTAGGGTGTGTCAATTTTGTCAACATGTTAAAAATCAAATTTGGTAGTCAAAATATTGTGCCTCTTTATGTCTAAACTTGAGATTAGCAAACAAAAATGAATTGAAATAACCCTCACCTACATCAATTATACCTTAAAGTTTCAAATATCAGTATTTCAACAAATTAATGAGACTTGATTAGAATTATTCACTTGATATTAACTAATCTCATGTAAGCATATGGATTATGGAGTATTTTATGGTTCTATAGCTTGTGTACAATATGCATGTCAGAACATGAACATGAACAGGCTCTCCGTGTGGGACAGTTTAATTCTTGTTTTGACTTGTACCAAGCGTGAGGATAAGGCGCCCGGCTCACTCTCCTTCTAGATATCATAGACGGTGGTTTGCTCTCATTGCACTTGCACCTACTCTACCAGACGAATTCTACATTTTAATTATTGTAAGTAGGGCATATTGATTGTCGCAGTTACTTATATCATTGTATAAAACATTATGTTCTAAGAAATTATTATGTTATTTCTGTTACAGCATTTTTGATAAACAAATTGATATTTTTTGAAACAACAATTGAATTATGAAACATTGAAATATTTTTCTATTTGTCAGATAGTGTGAAGATGTCAAAATTGAAGACAAGAAGTCAGTTGTCAACCCACTTGAGCCTGCTAGTTGGTAAAGGGAAGGAGCTTCCTGTATCAGAACTTCCAACAGTGAGAGACATGCTAAGATTAGGGTTACTCCTTCGAGAAAAAAATGCAAAGGACAGAAGGAACTATACAGATAAAGAACTCATAAATGACATGATAGTCCCTCTTCTGCATCAATGGACAAAAGCTAATGCACTATTCAAACCACCTGTGATTAATCAGTGTCGAACTATTGAGCTAAAACTAACGAAATTATGGCACAAAGCAGTTGAAACATCACTTGGTAAAGGAAACTTGGCCAGGAAAAATGAATTTCTGCACACACTTGATACTCTGTTTGACATTTTGACCTGCAAGTGCTCCATACAATTATGTTCTGAATCCAACTGTTCTCACTCAGGTAAGAGAGAAAATAATTCCCACATTGATTGTGGTTGTCCTCGTGAAAAGAAGATCCCTGTTTTAGAGCTTGAATTTATAAAGGCACAGAGGACAAAGGCAGAAGGCCAAGGAAGTATGCAAATGGGTTCAATAGATTATTCAGAAACAAAGAAGCAGATTGCTAATGCCAAGAAGAGAGAACAAATCCGAGAGAGGGAACAAAAGAAGAAAATGAAGAGTGAAGAAGCCATCCAAAGAGAGGAAGAGCTGTGTCAAGATGTTTATCACTTCTTTGATAGTTCTTCTGATGAACAGGAAGCAACATCAGATGATAGTTCCAAAGAGCCATCTGAACCTTTACCAAAGAAAATGAAATACAACACAAGAAATATTTCAAACATTGCTTTAGCTAGTATTCGCCACCATGCTGGACTTCGTGAGGCTGCAGAAATTGCAACTGCCGCTTGGATAGATGCAGGCCTCATCAGCCGAGAGGATGTATCTTTGGTGATAGATCATAATAAAATTAGAAGAGCACAAGAAAAAATAATGAAGGAAATATCTGATCAGCATGAAAAAGATTTAAGCGAGGGAGGGCTCTCCTGTCTTTTGTTTGATGGAAGAATAGATGACACAAAAGTTTTGCTAGAAGTAGAGGGAGTGAACAGAAAGTTTCCAGGTCTCATCAAAGAAGAACACTACTCTGTCTGTTCTGAGCCTGGTGGTCGGTTTTTGTTTCACTTTGCTCCCGAAACTGAAGTAGAAGGGAAGAAACATGCAGAGGTCATTGCTGATCATATTTTATGTTGGGTTCAGGAGAGAGGACTTGGCAGTTCACTGCAGGCTGTTGGTGGAGATTCAACTGCAGTGAACACCGGATGGCAGGGGGGTGTAATGACGCATTTAGAGAAAAAACTAGGAAGAAGACTTGTTTGGATTGTATGTGATTTACATACAGGCGAGCTACCTCTTCGTCATCTCATCCAGGAACTTGATGGTCCTACAAAGAGCAACAACAAGTGGTCAGGTCCCCTTGGCATCATGCTGGATGAAGCAACACAACTAGAAATAAATACAACCTTTCCAAAGGTCGAAGTTGGCCCTCCCCTTCCGGCGTTGTCTGAAGGAGTCATCAAAGATCTCAGCACAGATCAATCCTATGCTTATCGTATTGCCCAAGCAATAAGATCAGGAGAAGTGCCTCAGTCATTGGCTCTCTTGGAGATTGGACCTGTCAGTCACAGCCGTTGGTTAACTACAGCTCTTCGTTTCTGCAGGATTTGGATTTCCAAACACGAATTGAAGGGCAAAGTGCTGAAGAATTTGAGGTTAATTGTTGAATTTATTATTGGAGTTTATCTTCCCCAGTGGTTTAGTGTGAAACTTAATCCTATGTGGGTGGATGGGCCCAATCACCTTTTGTTTCAATTGCAGCTAGTAAGAACACAGAGGAAGGTAGTGAGGGACATCGTGTTACCTGTGGCAAGAAGGTCCGCTTGGTATGCTCGATCAGAAGCAGTTTTGCAAGCAATGCTTTGCAGTCAATGTACCAATCTCCGAACCGAGGCTGTAGAAGTCATTCTAAAGATTAGAGGAACGCTAATAGATGACGACCAGTTGGGAGACTGTTCGTTTCATTCAAGAAAAGTTCCCCCAATAAACGTCAATGCCACCAAATTGTCAGAATTGGTTGACTTGAGTTTGGAAGTCTTAGAGCCACCATTGACAACAAGTCTAACTAGCCAAGAATTGAGAAACCTTAAAGAGACTCCAATGCAGGTGCCGAAGTGGCCTTCCCACACTCAAAGTGTGGAGAGATGTGTGAAAATGGTCACAGAAGCAGCGGGCCATGCTTACAGCCACGAGAGGCGAGAAGGTTACATCAAAGCACAAATAGCAAGCAGACTACTGATGACAAGAAACCAAAGCAAAGAGAGTATGAAGGCATTGGTTACTTTCAAATAGACTACGGATAATAAAATATAATAATTTGAAACTTGAAACAGTAACATATGTGCAAACGCTGGTTATGTTATAAATTCACAAATATGTACATTTAAAAATCCATTTGATGTAGGTAGGACTTATTATAAAAAAAAATTTATGCCAGAATATTGTTTTGCATGCTTAAAGACTACAATAAATTGCTACTAAATTACTCGATTTTCAATTTAGCCAATTCACCCCCTAAATTGACACACCCTACTTGTACGCCCCCATCTTGAATACCCGCCAATACCATTAAACACAATCAGCCGTCCCAACCAATTAAAACTCCAGGCAACACAAGATAAAGCCATCCGCAGAGCCTCCAAACAACGTCCCCGATACACAACCAAAATAAAAGAACTTCACGAAAAATACAACATTTTGCCATTAAACACACAGACAAGCACAGGGAGTATGGTACAAGTCATGGAAGACGAAATATATACTCAACAGAGGACACCACAAGATCACACAACTGGTGGCCTAAAAGCCTTCTCTATAACCCTCAGCCACAACTACTGTACACTAAACTCATCCTTATCTACACCTCTACACTACCAAGCACCCTAGAGCCAGACCCATTATACACCACACCGTAAATAATTTCTTGACGCCAGTCACACCTTATTTTAGACCATAATATTAAAAATAAAAGATGAGAGAATTCTACTAGTTACTCTTTAACTATTATGTAAACTGTATGTATATTATGTATGCTGGATTATGTATTATGTATGTATATTATGTATGTGCTCCATTTATATTTGTTCAGCCTAGCTAGCAGCGTGTGGCAATGTTATTACCATATCCCACATGCTTAATTAATGTGCCTGGCGACGTATGGAAGCTGCTAATGTATCACTTGCCATACGTCGTCTATGGTAGTTGACCAAGAGCTTAGCTAGGGAGCAGTGCTACCCACCTCTGTGTACATACTCTTATCCAGTAAACCGAACCTACAAAACTATACAGGTGTTTGTGTTCTCTCCTGTATATAGAACTTATTACCCAGAACATCTAACATGGCGCAGTGCGTAGTTTTACTGGATTATTACGAGTGATTAGTGCAAGTTTGTGGAAAGCCGGCTGATGGATCCCCGCCTTGGGTCAACCCCGCGTCATCCCTCGAAGAATTTCGCAACTTTGAGCAGTGTCAGTGACAGTGATTTTCTGTGAAGTGTTAAGTGCATTGTGTGTTTCGTGCCATTCATGTGTGACCTTGTTCGAACGGATTTCCAAGGTATACGGCATGTTCTGGGCATTTGTGGGGTGTAGAGCTCAGCGCACCCTCCTCTGACCGTTTACAGAGAGCGACTGAGCTACTCCTATCTCCACCCCCCTCCCTCACAGCGCCGCCTCCACCCCCCCTCACAGCTGGGGCGAGACGCTCTGCCTGCCTGGGACACACACACATACATGTACTAACACTTGCTGACCGCGCGGTTTCTTATATATATTTTATATATATAACCTACTTATCTGTGTATTTAATTAAATTTTTTTGTCTGAAATCTTGTTGATACGACGGGCTGACCGGTCAACACTGATTTAAGACACAGTACACAGATGAAGTAGTTATGTCTCATGCCTTACGTAGCCGTGGACCCAGCGCCTGGATGAGTCAAGCGGATGATAGTCCCCCAGAGATGGATGACCAGGCTGACCATGACACCCCAGCTCCCACAACATCGCGCAGCCCTTCACCTCAACATTCAGCGTTATCTCCAGAGATAATTGCCTTAATGAAGTTTATGAGAGATGAGAGACGCGAGGATGAAGCTCACAGACGTTTGGCGGATGAGCACAGAAGGCAAGCAGAGGCAGAACGAGACCACCAACGGAGAATGGAAGACAGTGCACGGTTTGAAGCCTTGATATCTCGCCTCACTGTTAACCAAGCCCCTGGCTCTAACACTGCCTCGGTACTGAATGGTTCAGATACCTCATCCATGCTTCCTTCACGCCCCCCAGCCCCACCTAAAGCAGCAGCTCAAACGCCGCCCATCTTGGAGCCTGATGTAAATTTCCAGACTTTTCGCGAATGGCGGCGGCGGTGGGCTGATTATGCTACAATGGTGGATCTCCAGAGTTTGTCACAGCCTAAACAACTCATCCAGCTGCGTATGTGCCTGTCCTTGGAAGTTCAGCGTGTCTTAGAACATACGTTGCAGGTACCCCCAACCTCTTCGCTGTCTGTAGAGGAGGTACTGGACGTTCTACAACGGCACATCAAAGGACAGCAGAATGAAGCTCTGCGCAGGAGGGAATTGTTTAGCTGCAGACAGATGGAGGGTGAGTCTTTTGACGCTTTTTATGTACGTCTTAAGAGAGCCTCGGAAGAGGTAGATATATGTTTAGGCCACCACCAGCAGTGCGAGGAGACCCAGTTGAAGCAGGTGATCCTGATGGGTGTTAAGGACGAGGAACTTGTCCAACGCCTCACCTCCCTCGACTCTTCCTCTTCTCTTCAGGATGTGTTGACGATATGTCGCTCCTATGAGGCTGCCAGGTGTGCCACCTCTGCCATCCGAGCTCCCCCTACAGCTGTACGCGCTGTTTCCCGGTACAAGAAGGACAAGAAGTCTGCTCCTACGCCTTCGCCCACCACGTCCACGCCCGGTTCATTTTGTAACAACTGTGGTAAGCAGCACGGAACACAGGTGTGTCCAGCTGCTCAGTCTACCTGCAACAGTTGTGACCGTATGGGCCACTGGTCGCTCACAGTGCGGTGCCCAGCTAAGTACGTACAGTGCAATGTGTGCGGTCGTCTGGGCCACTATGACAAGTGTTGCCCTACCCACGAACCCAAGGGACAGCGTCGGCGGAAGCTTCGGCGCCCTTCTACCAGTGAGGGCCGCCCACAGTCGCCAAATCAGAGGCACGACGACCCTGGACAAAGCCCGACCCATTTTAGGAGGGTGTACTCCTCGCATCCCAGGACCAAAGTCACCCAGTACATCAGCGCCATCGTGACCTACGGCGGTGTGTCATCCCGTCTTCAGATGTTGCCCGACACCGGCGCTGATGCTACAGTCATCGGTCCCCAGCATTTGCGATGCTTGGGGCTCTCTCCAAGCGATCTAGGACCGCCTCCCGAGGACCTCTGCGTCATGGCAGATGGTTCACAGATGGCCCCAGCCCTGGGTTCACTCTATGCACATGTCACCTTTGGCAACAGGTCGTGTCAGGCCTGGATTGACGTGCATAATGGTGTCCCGACTCCCTTGCTGTCCTACAGACATTGTCAAGAGTTGGCCATCATCTCCCAGGACTTCCCAACACCGATTCTCGAGGTAAATTACGCCAACAGGGTGCATGAAGGGAGCAGCAACTACCCTGCTGCCGCCCTACCCCTACCTCTGGCCAGTGACACCTCTCCTTCGGTAGTTGTCCCTGCTGCATCACGTCCCCACGCCTTGGCTCGCCTTCACGACAGTCACCGTGGAGCTGAGGCCACCAAACGACGTGCACGACAGACTGTGTTCCGGCCTGGCATCGACCCCGACATCTCCAATGCTGTCCAGGTGTGTAAGCCCCGCCACGTATTACAACCCAGCCAGCAGCAGGTACCCTTCATGAGTGACGACAACCCCACCCGCCCCTTTGAGTCTGTGTCGGCCGACTTTTTCTGTGTGTCAGGAAAGTCCTTCCTGGTTATCGTCGACCGTCTCTCTGGTTGGCCGGTTGTCATCAAGGGCGGTAATGACACGACGTCTGCCGCCACCATCAGCAAGTTCCGCCACTACTTCCGTGACGTGGGCGTTCCTGTACGCCTGCGAACCGACGGAGGGCCTCAGTTCACAAGCCGGGACTTTGCTGCGTTCCTTGACCGATGGGGAGTCCGGCATGTGTTGTCATCGCCCCATTACCCGCAGTCCAACGGCCACGCTGAGGCTGCTGTCAAATCTTTGAAGCACCTCATCCTTAAGGTGGCCCCTTCTGGGAATATTGACTGCGAGGCCTTCGACCGGGGTCTTCTTGAACTCCGCAACACACCCAACTACACCGGACGCTCCCCTGCCCAGGTTTTGTATGGACGCCCCCTTCGTTCTTGTGTCCCTGCTCACCCTCAATCCTTCTCCAAGGAGTGGCAGGCCAAGACAGAGGATTGTGATCGCCGAGCCGCCGAACGTGTTCAGGACGTCGTCGCCCGCTACAACGACCACGCCAGTTCTCTCCCCAGGTTGAGTGTCGGCACCCAAGTCCGTGTTCAGGACCCGACCTCCCTACGTTGGGACAAAGTAGGCGTAGTCATGGGTCTCGGCAGGTCACGGGACTACCAGGTGCGGTTACCCAGTGGTCGTGTGTGGTGGAGGAACCGCCGTTTTCTCCGCCCTGTAACAATGCCTTCTGCTGGCCCCGCCACCAGTGTTGAGTCCCATACCCTTCCCAGTGATGAAGTCCCTCGACGCTCAGAACGGATCCAGAAGAAAAGGTCCGCTCAAGACTTTGCTATGAGCGTATAGGGGGAAGGGAGGTGTATGTATATTATGTATGCTGGATTATGTATTATGTATGTATATTATGTATGTGCTCCATTTATATTTGTTCAGCCTAGCTAGCAGCGTGTGGCAATGTTATTACCATATCCCACATGCTTAATTAATGTGCCTGGCGACGTATGGAAGCTGCTAATGTATCACTTGCCATACGTCGTCTATGGTAGTTGACCAAGAGCTTAGCTAGGGAGCAGTGCTACCCACCTCTGTGTACATACTCTTATCCAGTAAACCGAACCTACAAAACTATACAGGTGTTTGTGTTCTCTCCTGTATATAGAACTTATTACCCAGAACATCTAACATAAACCAAAGAAATAAATCGGGCGAGAACAATGACAGAGTAGCTATAGAGGTTAAAAGAAACTTAAAATATAAACTAATCGATGACTTCCACGATGAAATTCTAGCAATAAAAATAAATACAACTCAAGGAGACGTAATTATTGCTACTACTTATCTGCCACCGAGACGACCCTACTTACCTATAGAAGACCTATTAAAATTGGTTAACAATAGTCACCCTATGTACATCTTAGGAGACTTTAACGCCAGACACAGGATTTTAGACAATACAAATAATAACGTCGTGGGAAACGCCCTTAATCAATTAATAAACCTTGGGAAAATCAATCCTCTAGGTCCTAACTTTCCAACCTGGAGAAATCACAATACGCAATCGACACCAGACAAATTTTTACCAACAACAAAGCCTTTTTCAATTACCATATAAAACAAGGACCTCTCACAGGCAGTGACCATCTGCCAATTATACTAACACTGTCAACAAGCCCCATACAGATACCAATAAAAAAAAGAGACGGAAAATGAGTAAAACAGACTGGGACAGCTTCAAACACGACTTAGGTAATCACCACTCGATTAACCTACAAGGGAAAACACCAGAAGATATAGACTCAGAAATGGACAGACTGCACTCAGCAATAAAAACATCTATAACCAAACACACTCCTACTTCACACTTTAGAACATTACCCAACAACAGACTACCAGAAGAAGTTAAATTAATCTAAACCCATTACAATGAAATAAACAGGTATATGGAAAGACATGGCAGTAACAGATGGCTATATACGACGCAGACAGCACTACAGATAAAATTAAGAGACGCATGTAAGGAAGCAAACAATAAAAAATGGAATGATATTATAATGGCGGCCGACAAGACTAAAGACACAAAAATTTTTGGACTTCCATAAACAAGATGATGGGGCATAACAAGCAAAAAACACCATACATTAAAGACCATAATGGAACAAAACTGTACGAGGAAAATGAACAAGAGTCAGCATTCAAAAGGGAATGGGTAAAAGTTTTTAAAATATCAGATGAGGAAAATGAAGATTTTGATAGTGAACACGAAGAAAGATAGAAGATGAAATGGGAAGACATATACATAGAATCACCCCAAGGCAATATATAGACTATAACTTATTACCTAATAATCAAATAATAACTATGGGAGAAATGATGCACTGTCTGAGGAAATTTAAGGAAAAGGCCCCCGGTCTCACAGGTATTACACGAAATATGATCATAAATCTACCTGAAAACATCTTAAAAACATTATTGAACATCTATAACGCATGCTTAATACCTGGTTAATTTCCAGACAAACTAAAATATGCTAAAATTATATTTATTCCCAAGGAGGGTAAGGACAATAAGGAAATATTAAACTACAGGCCAATATCTTTATTAGAAAATACCGGGAAACTACTGGAAAGAATTTTAAATTCAAGACTTATAACCTTTTTAACTCAACAGGGGAAAACAAACAATAGACAACACGGATTTATGCCCAATAGAAACACCCTAACTGCAGGAGCAGGACAATAACATCTCATCGTGCCTGAAGGGCCTACAAGGGCAGCCAGGAGAAAGTGGATTACAGATGTTGAGAAAGGGCCAGGGTTTACAGCCTATGGAAACAGAGAAGGAGATTGCTCATTCACAACAAACTATTGTTTATAAAACGGGGCAGGCCAGGCCAGAAGGAGCTAAAACAACCAGTTTTGCCTACTACCTTAAAGGGGAAGTTAATGAAACTTTTGCATGATGACATGGGTCATCAGGGTATCAAACGCACCACAACTGTGGATAAATTAAGCAGAGGTGCTACTGGCCACGAATGGATCATATCTTTGAATACTGTAGGGACTGCCACCTGTGCATTGTAGCAAAGGCAGTTATCCCAGAGGTACGCATGCAGATGAAGCGTCTTACAGCCAGTAGACCCTTTGACAGTGGATTTTACAGTACTAGAACCATTAAGTGATGACAGAGAAAATGTGCTGGTGGTGACAAATGTGTTCTCTAAGTACACCTGGGCAATCGCCACACGGGATCAGAAGGCAGCGACTGTAGCAAAGATCTTGGTTGATGAGATAGTTGCCAGATATGATTCCCCTAGGAAAATTCCCACTGATCAGGGAGCCCAAATTCAAAGTGCATTACTGAAAGAGCTATGCAAGACCTGGGCAATAACGAAATCCAGGACTACCTCATACCATCCAGCTGGAAACGGACAGTGCGAGAGGCTTCACCGCACAATGCACCAACTGTTGCGAAGACTGTCAGTCGAACAAAAGAAACATTGGGCAAAGCATCTAGGAATGGTAACCGCCATCTATAATAAGACTCCTAACTCGACCACTGGGTTCTCCCCTCACACTTTGATCTTCGGTACTGAACCCAAGCTTCCGTTATGTTGTTAGCACAAGCAGAGGAGGAGGACTCGTGTGATGATTGGGTGGCTCTACACAGAGAAGTATTAGAGTATGCATGGAGAGTTGCAAACGGTAATTTTGAGAGTAAGTGTCAGAGTAGGAAGCTTTTGTATGATAAGAAAGCGAGAGGAAAAGTATTGGACGTTGGTCAACGTGTACTAGTGTGAAACCTTCATGGAAAGGGAAAGAGTACAATCCAGGACAACTGGTATGATGTGGTATCTCATGTGTTGATTGGGGAGGGAAGTGTGTATAGGATTGTTCCCGAGGAAGGAGATGGGGCCTCGAAGGTAATACACCGCATGCATTTTTGGGCAGCCCCAAGGGTAGCTGATGGCTCAGATGTGACAGATAGCTAAGATGGTGATGATGAGGACGGTGCTGGTTGCCTGGTGTGGGACCCACGTCCTGATAGTGGTGAAAAGTCTATGAATGAGATAGACACAGTTCCAATGAGGACCTGGACCCCGTAGCAGATAGTAGTAGTAGCAGTAGTGAGGAAGGGTCTCGGGGTGGACTTGCAGTCCACAGAACTAAGAGAGCTACGGCAGGCAAACACTCCAATCTGTTTAGGTTACATAAATCAACAATCCAAAGAATTTGGTGCTATAGATTTAAGTCTCATATACCACCACTATTGCCACCAACACTATCACCACCAACACTACCACCACTATTGCCACCAACACTATCACCACTATCACCACCAACACTATCACCACTATTGCCACCAACACTATCACCACCAACACTACATCCACTATCACCACCAACACTACCACCACTATCACCACCAACATTACCACCACTATCACCAACACCACTAACACCACTATCACTACCACCACTACCACCACTATCACCACTATCACCACCAACACTATCACCACCATCACTACCACTAAAATCACTACCACCAATATCACCAACACCACTATCACCACCAACACTACCACCACTATCACCACCAACACTACCACCACTATCACCACCAACACTACCACCACTCATCGTTCACACCAACACTACCACCACTATCACCACCAACACTACCACCACTATCACCACCAACACTATCACCACCAACACTACCACCACCATCACAACCAACACTGCCACCACTATCACTACCACCACAATC
>NW_024715076.1:0-69661 GCF_018991925.1 Homarus americanus
GACTTCTACATATAATCAACACCTCACTCCACCAGGATTCGAACCCACGATCTTATAATTATGACCGAGGAACGCTACCTATGGGCCACCAGGATACTATAAGCAGTCCTAAACTCTGTTATATTAAACACAAAGCCTGTTCAACGAGTTTATGGCGCTGTGAACCACAATAGGGGACCACCCGTGCCTCTTAGGTGATCAGAGCAACGTTTTTTTAAATCCGGATTGGAAACACGAGGATCCATATATATTTCATTAGCCCAAAAAAGCAGGCGGACTTCTACATATAATCAACGCCGCACCCCACCAGGATTTGAAGCCACGATCTTATAATTATGACCGGGGAGCGCTACCTCTGGGTCACCAGGACAATAAAAGCAGTCCTAGACTCTGCTATATTTCACACAAAGCCTGTTCAACGAGCTTATGGCGCCGTAAACCTATCATGGGGACCACCCGTGCCGCTTAGGTGATCAGAACAACGTTTTACCAAATGCGGCTTCGAAACACGAGGATCCATATATATTTCATTAGCCCAATAAAGCACGCGGACTTCTACATATAATCAACACCTCATCCCACCAGGATTTAAACCCATGATCTTATAATTGTGACCGGGGAACGCTACCTCTGGGCCACCAGGATAATAAAAGCAGTCCCAGACTTGCTATATTTCTGCCACAAAGCCTGTCTAACGAATTATGGCGCTATGAACTCTAATGGGGACCGCCGCTTAGGGCAGATCAGCTTAACGTTTACCATATCCGGCTTGGAAACACGAGGATCCATATATATTTCATTAGCCCAATAATGCACTCGGACTTCTACATATAATCAACACCTCACCCCACCAGGATTCAAACCCACAATCTTATAATTGTGACCGGGTTATGCTACCTCTGGGCCACACGGACAATAAAAGCAGTCCTAAACTCTACTATATTTCACACAAAGCCTGTTCAACGAGCTTATGGCGCTGTGAACCACTATAGGGGACCACCCGTGCCGCTTAGGAGATCAGAGCAACGTTTTACCAAATGCGGCTTCGAAACACAAGGATCCATATATACTTCATTAGCTCAATAAAGCACGCGGACTTCTACATATAATCAGCGCCTCACCCCACCAGGATTTGAAGCCACGATCTTATAATTGTGACCGGGGAACGCTACCTCTGGGCCACCAGGACAATAAAAGCAGTCCCAGACTCTAAGTATATTTCACACAAAGCCTGTTTAACGAGCTTATGGCGCCGTGAACCTCTAATGGGGACCACCAGTACGCTTTAATGACTGTGGCAAACGTTTCAACAAATGCGGCTTCGAAACACAAGGATCCATATATATTTATTTACCCAACAAAGCAAGCTGCTTCTACATATGATCAACACCTCATCCCACCAGGATTTGAACCCACGATCTTATAATTGTGACCGGGCGACGCTACCTCTGGGCCACCAGGAACAATAAAAGCAGTCCTAGACTCTGCTATATTTCACACAAAGCCTGTTCAACGAGCTTAAGGCGCTGTAAACCTCTAATGGGGACCACCCTTGCCCCTTAGGTGATCAGAGCAACGTTTTACCAAAACCGGCTTCGAAACACGAGTATCCACATATATTTCATTAGCCCGATAAAGCACGCGGACTTTAAGATATAATCAACACTCTCACCACCAGATTCGAACCACGATCTTCAATGCACCCTCAACGATACCTCTGGGCCACCAGGACAATAAAAGCAGTCCTAGACTCCTGCCATTTCACACAAAGCCTGTTCAACGAGCTTATGACGCCAGAACCCCCACGGGGACCATCCAAAGCGCTTAGGTGTGATCAGAGCAACGTTTTACCCAATCCGGCTTCGAAACACGAGGATCCATATATATTTCATAAGCCCAATAAAGCACGCGGACTTCTACATATAATCAACACCTCACTCCACCAGGATTCGAACCCACGATCTTATAATTATGACCGAGGAACGCTACCTATGGGCCACCAGGACACTATAAGCAGTCCTAGACTCTGCTATATTAAACACAAAGCCTGTTCAACGAGTTTATGGCGCTGTGAACCACTATAGGGGACCACCCGTGCCTCTTAGGTGATCAGAGCAACGTTTTTTTAAATCCGGATTGGAAACACGAGGATCCATATATATTTCATTAGCCCAAAAAAGCAGGCGGACTTCTACATATAATCAACGCCTCACCCCACCAGGATTTGAAGCCAGGATCTTATAATTATGACCGGGGAGCGCTACCTCTGGGCCACCAGGATAATAAAAGCAGTCCTAGACTCTGCTATATTTCACACAAAGCCTGTTCAACGAGAGCATAAGTGCCGTAAACCTATCAAGGGGACCCGCTGACTAAAAAGCCGCTTAGGTGACTGTAGAGCAACGTTTTACCAAATGCGCGCCGAAACACGAGGATCCATATATTTCATTAGCCCAATAAAGCACGCGCGGACTTCTCACATATATAATCAACACCTCATCCCACCAGGATTCGAACCCACGATCTTATAATTGTGACCGAGGAACGCTACCTATGGGCCACCAGGACACTATAAGCAGTCCTAGACTCTGTTATATTTCACACAAAGCCTGTTCAACGAAATTATGGCGCTATGAACCTCTAATGGGGACCACCCGTGCCGCTTAGGTGATCAGCGCAACGTTTTACCATATCCGGCATGGAAACACGAGGATCCATATATATTTCATTAGCCCAATAATGCACTCGGACTTCTACATATAATCAACACCTCACCCCACAAGGATTCAAACCCACAATCTTATAATTGTGACCGGGTTATGCTACCTCTGGGCCACACGGACAATAAAAGCAGTCCTAGACTCTACTATATTTCACACAAAGCCTGTTCAACGAGCTTATGGCGCTGTGAACCACTATAGGGGACCACCCGTGCCGCTTAGGAGATCAGAGCAACGTTTACCAAATGCGGCTTCGAAACACAAGGATCCGTTATATACTCTATTAGCCCAATAAAGTCGCTGGACTTCTAGATATAATCAGCGCCAATTGTGATTTGAAGCCACGATCTTATAATTGTGACCGGGGAATGCTACCTCTGGGCCACCAGGACAAAAAAAGCAGTCCTAGACTCTGCTATATTTCACACAAAGCCTGTTCAACGAGCTTATGGCGCCGTGAACCCCTAATGGGGACCACGAGTGCCACTTAGGTGATCAGACCAACATTTTACCAAATGCGGCTTCGAAAGAAGAAGGATCCATATATATTCCATTTACCCAATAAAGCACGCGGACTTCTACATTTAATCAACACCTCACCCCACCAGGATTCGAACCCACGATCTTCTAATTTGTGACCGAAGCTACTCTGGGGCCACCAGGACAATAAAAGCAGTCCTAGACTCTGCTACCACAAAAGCCTGTTCAATTGTTATGCGCTGTGAACCTCTAATTCACCGCTTAGGGTGATCAGAGCAATTGTTTACCAAATGCATCAAACACACATAAGGATCCATATTTCACAGCCCAATAAAGCACGAGACTTCTACATATAATCAACACTCACCCCACCACAGGATTTGAACCCATTTATCTTATACTGCACCGGGGAACGCTACCTCTGGGCCACAAGGACAATAAAAGCACTCCTAGACTCTGCTATATTTCACACAAAGCCTGTTCAACGAGCTTATGGCGCTGTGAACCACTATAGGGAACCACCCGTGTCGATTAGGTGATCAGAGCAATGTTTTACCAAATCCGGCCTGGAAACACGAGGATCTATATATGTTTCATTAGCCCAATAAAGCACGCGGACTTCTACATCTAATCAACACCTCTCCCCACCAGGATTTTTACCCACGATCTTAGAATTGTGACTGGGGAACGCTACCTCTGGGCCATCAGGACACTAAAAGCAGTCCTAAACTCAACTATATTTCACACAAAGCCTGTTCAACGACCTTATGGCGCCATGAACCTCTAATGGGGACCACCTGTGCCGCTTAGGTGTTCAGAGCAACGTTTTACCAGATCCGGCTTGGAAACACGAGGATCCATATATATTTCACTAACCCAATAAAGCACGCGGACTTCTACATATAATCAACACCTCACCCCACCAGGATTTAAACCCACAATCTTATAATTGTGACCGGGGTATGCTACCTCTGGGCCACCAGGACAATAAAAGCAGTCCTAGACTCTACTTTATATCAAACAAAGCCTGTTCAACGAGCTTATGGCGCCGTGAACCTCTAATGGGGACCACCCGTGCCGCTTAGGTGATCAGAGCAACGTTTTACCAGATCCGGCTTCAAAACACGACGATCCATATATATTAAATTTCCCCAATAAAGCACGCGGCTTCTCCATATAATCTACACCTCACCCCACCAGGATTCGATCCCACGATCTTCTAATTGTGACCGGGGAACGCTACCTCTGGGCCACCAGGACAATAAAAGCAGTCCCAGACTATGCTATATTTCACACAAAGCCTGTTCAACGAGCTTATAGCGCTGTGAACCTCTAATGGGGACCATCCGTGCCGCTTAGGTGATCAGAGCAACGTTTTACCAAATCCGACTTCGAAACACAAGGATCCATATATATTTCATTAGCCCAATAGAGCACGTGGACTTCTACATATAATCAACACCTCACTCCACCAGGATTCGAACCCACGATCTTATAATTGTGCCCGAGGAACGCTACCTATGGGCCACCAGGACACTATAAGCAGTCCTAGACCCTGATATATTTCACACAAATCCTGTTCAACGAGCTTATGGCGCTGTGAACCACTATAAGGGACCACCCGTGCCGCTTAGGTGATCAGAGCAACGTTTTATAGAATGCGGCTTCAAAACACGATGATCCATATATATTTCATTAGCCCAATAAAGCACGCGGACTTCTACATATAATCAACGCCTCACCCCACCAGGATTTGAAGCCACGATCTTATAATTGTGACCGGGGAACACTACCTCTGGGCCACCAGGACAATAAAAGCAGTCCTAGACTCTGCTATATTTCACACAAAGCCTGTTCAACGAGCTTATGGCGCCGTAAACCTCTAATGGGGACCATCCGTGCTGCTTAGGTGATCAGAGCAACGTTTTACCAAATCCGACTTCGAAACACAAGGATCCATATATATTTCATTAGCCCAATAGAGCACGTGGACTTCTGCATATAATCAACACCTCACTCCACCAGGATTCGAACCCACGATCTTATAATTGTGACCGAGGAACGCTACCTATGGGCCACCAGGACACTATAAGCAGTCCTAGACTCTGCTATATTTCACACAAAGCCTGTTCAAAGAGCTTATGGCGCCGTGAACCTCTCATGGGGACCACCCGTGCCGCTTAGGTGATCAGAGCAACGTTTTATCAAATGCTGCTTCGAAACACGAGGATCCATATATGTTTCATTAGCCCAATAAAGCACGCGGACTTCTACATATAATCAACACCTCACCCCACCAGGATTCGAACCCACGATCTTCTAATTGTGACCGGGGAACGATACCTCTGGGCAACCAGGACATTAAATGCAGTCCTAGACTCTGCTATATTTCACAAAAAGCCTGTTCAACGAGCTTATGGCGCTGTGAACCTCTAATGGGGACCATCTGTCCCGCTTAGGTGATCAGAGCAACGTTTTACCAAATCCGGCTTCGAAACACGAGGACCCACATATATTTCATTAACCAAATAAAGCACGCGGACTTCTACATATAATCAACACCTCACTTCACCAGGATTCGAACCCACGATCTTATAATTGTGACCAAGGAACGCTACCTATGGGCCACCAGGACACTATAAGCAGTCCTAGACTCTGTTATATTTCACACAAAGCCTGTTCAACGAGCTTATGGCGCTGTGAACCACTATAGGGGACCACCCGTGCTGCTTAGGTGATCAGAGCAACGTTTTACCAAATGCGTCTTCGAAACACTAGGATCCATATATATTTCATTAGACCAATAAAGCACACGGACTTCTACATATAATCAACACCTCACCCCACCAGGATTTGAACCCATGATCTTATAATTGTGACCGGGGAACGCTACCTCTGGGCCACCAGGACAATAAAGGCACTCCTAGACTCTACTATATTTCACACAAAGCCTGTTCAACGACCTTATGGCGCCATGAACCTCTAATGGGGACCGCCTGTGCCGCTTAGGTGATCAGAGCAACGTTTTACCAAATGCGGCTTCAAAACACGAGGATCCATATATATTTCATTAGCCCAATAAAGCACGCGGACTTCTACATATAATCAACACCTCACCCCACCAGGATTCGAACCCACGACCTTATAATTGTGATCGAGGAACGCTACCTATGGGCCACCAGGACGATAAAAGCAATCCTAGACTCTGCTATATTTCACACAAATCCTGTTCAACGAGCTTATGACGCTGTGAACCTCTAATGGGGACCATCCGTGCCGCTTAGGTGATCAGAGCAACGTTTTACCAAATCCGGATTCGAAACACGAGGATCCATATATATTTCATTAGCCCAATAAAGCACGCGGACTTCTACATATAATCAACACCTCACCCCACAAGGATTTAAATCCACGATCTTATAATTGTGACCGGGGAACGCTACCTCTGGGCCACCAGGATAATAAAAGCAGTCCTAGACTCTGATATATTTCACACAAAGCCTGTTTAACGAGCTTATGGCGCCGGGAACCTCTAATGGGGACCACCCGTGCCGCTTAGGTGATCAGAGCAACGTTTTACCAAATGCGGCTTCGAAACACGAGGATCCATATATATTTCATTAGCCCAATAAAGCACGCGGACTTCTACATATAATCAACACCTCACCCTACCAGGATTTAAACCCACAATTTTATAATTGTGACCGGGGAACGCTACCTCTGAGCCACCAGGAAAATAAAAGCAGTCCTAGACTTTGCTATATTTCACACAAAGCCTGTTCAACGAGCTTATGGCGCCGTGAACCTCTAATGGGGACCACCCATGCCGCTTAGGTGATCAGAGCAACATTTTACCAAATGCGGCTTCGAAACACGAGGATCCATATATATTTCATTAGCCCAATAAAGCACGCGGACTTCTACATATAATCAACGCCTCACTCCACCAGGATTCGAAACCACGATCTTATAATTATGACCGAGGAATGCTACCTATGGGCCACCAGGACACTATAAGCAGTCCTAGACTCTGATATATTTCACACAAATCCTGTTCAACGAGCTTATGGCGCTGTGAACCACTATAGGGGACCACCCGTGCCGCTTAGGTGATCAGAGCAACGTTTTATAGAATGCGGCTTCAAAACACGAGGATCCATATATATTTCATTAGCCCAATAAAGCACGCGGACTTCTACATATAATCAACGCCTCACCCCACCAGGATTTCAAGCCACGATCTTATAATTGTGACCGGGGAACACTACGTCTGGGCCACCAGGACAATAAAAGCAGTCCTAGACTCTGCTATATTTCACACAAAGCCTGTTCAACGAGCTTATGGCGCCGTAAACCTCTAATGGGGACCATCCGTGCCGCTTAGGTAATCAGAGCAACGTTTTACCAAATCCGACTTCGAAACACAAGGATCCATATATATTTCATTAGCCCAATAGAGCACGTGGACTTCTACATATAATCAACACCTCACTCCACCAGGATTCGAACCCACGATCTTAAAATTGTGACCGAGGAACGCTACCTATGGGCCACCAGGACACTATAAGCAGTCCTAGACTCTGCTATATTTCACACAAAGCCTGTTCAAAGAGCTTATGGCGCCGTGAACCTCTCATGGGGACCACCCGTGCCGCTTAGGTGATCAGAGCAACGTTTTATCAAATGCTGCTTCGAAACACGAGGATCCATATATATTTCATTAGCCCAATAAAGCACGCGGACTTCTACATATAATCAACACCTCACCCCACCAGGATTCGAACCCACGATCTTCTAATTGTGACCGGGGAACGATACCTCTGGGCAACCAGGACATTAAAAGCAGTCCTAGACTCTGCTATATTTCACACAAAGCCTGTTCAACGAGCTTATGGCGCTGTGAACCTCTAATGGGGACCATCTGTCCCGCTTAGGTGATCAGAGCAACGTTTTACCAAATCCGGCTTCGAAACACGAGGACCCACATATATTTCATTAACCAAATAAAGCACGCGGACTTCTACATATAATCAACACCTCACTTCACCAGGATTCGAACCCACGATCTTATAATTGTGACCAGGGAACGATACCTCTGGGCCACCAGGACAATAAAAGCAGTCCTAGACTCTGCTATATTTCACACAAAGCCTGTTCAACGAGCTTATGGCGCCGTGAACCTCTCATGGGGACCACCTGTGCCGCTTAGGTGATCAGAGCAACGTTTTACCAAATGCGGCTTCGAAACACGAGGATCCATATATATTTCATTAGCCCAATAAAACACGCGGACTTCTACATATAATCAACACCTCACCCCACTAGGATTCAAACCCACGATCTTATAATTGTGACCGAGGAACTCTACCTATGGGCCACCAGGACACTATAAGCAGTCCTAGACTCTGTTATATTTCACATAAAGCCTGTTCAACGAGCTTATGGCACCGTGAACCACTATTGGGGACCACCCGTGCCGGTTAGGTGATAAAAGCAACGTTTTACCAAATCCGGCTTGGAAACATGAGGATCCATATATATTTCATTAGCCCAATAAAGAACTCGGACTACTACATATAATCAACACCTCACCCCACCAGGATTCAAACCCACGATCTTATATTTGTGACCGGGGTATGCTACATCTGGGCCACCAAGACAATAAAAGCAGTCCTAGACTCTACTATATTTCACACAAAGCCTGTTCAACGAGCTTATGGCGCTGTGAACCACTATAGAAAACCACCCGTGCCGCGTAGGTGATCAGAGCAACGTTTTACCAAATGCAGGTTCGAAACACGAGGACCCACATATATTTCATTAATCCAATAAAGCACGCGGACTTCTACATATAATCACCACCTCACTCCACCAGGATTCGAACCCACGATCTTATAATTGTGACCGAGGAACGCTACCTATGGGACACCAGGACAATAAAAGCAGTCCTAAACTCTGCTATATTTCACACTAAGCCTGTTCAACGAGCTTATGGCGCCGTGAACCTCTAATGGGGACCACCTATGCCGCTTAGGTGATCAGAGCAACGTTTTACCACATGCGGCTTCAAAACACGAGGATCCATACATATTTCATTAGCCCAATAAAGCACGCGGACTTCTACATATAATCAACGCCTCACCCCACCAGGATTTGAAGCCACGATCTTATAATTGTGACCGGGGAACGCTACGTCTGGGCCACAAGGACAATAAAAGCAGTCCTAAACTCTGCTATATTTCACACTAAGCCTGTTCAACGAGCTTATGGCGCCGTGAACCTCTAATGGGGACCACCCATGCCGCTTAGGTGATCAAATCAAAGTTTTACCACATGCGGCTTCAAAACACGAGGATCCATATATATTTCATTAGCCCAATAAAACACGCGGACTTCTACATATAATCAATACGGCACCCCACCAGGATTCGAACCCACGATCTTCTAATTGTGACCTGGGAACGCTACCTCTGGGCCACCAGGACAATAAAAGCACTCCTAGACTCTGCTATATTTCACACAAAGCCTGTTCAACGAGCTTATGGCGCTGTGAACCACTATAGGGAACCACCCGTGTCGATTAGGTGATCAGAGCAATGTTTTACCAAATCCGGCCTGGAAACACGAGGATCTATATATGTTTCATTAGCCCAATAAAGCACTCGGACTTCTACATAAATTCAACACCTCACCCCACCAGGATTTGAACCCACGAACTTAAAATTGTGACTGGGGAACGCTACCTGTGGGCCACCAGGACAATAAAAGCAGTCCTAGACTCTGCTATATTTCACACAAAGCCTGTTTAACGAGCTTATGGCGCCGTGAACCTCTAATGGGGACCACCCATGCCACTTAGGTGATCAGAACAACGTTTTACCAAATGCGGCTTCGAAACACAAGGATCCATATATATTTCATAGCCCAATAAAGCACGCGGACTTCTACATATAATCAACACCTCACCCCACCAGGATTTGAACCCACGATCTTATAATTGTGACCGGGGAACGCTACCTCTGGGCCACCAGGACAATAAAAGCACTCCTAGACTCTGCTATATTTCACACAAAGCCTGTTCAACGAGCTTATGGCGCTGTGAACCACTATAGGGAACCACCCGTGTCGATTAGGTGATCAGAGCAATGTTTTACCAAATCCGGCCTGGAAACACGAGGATCTATATATGTTTCATTAGCCCAATAAAGCACGCGGACTTCTACATATAATGAACACCTCTCCCCACCAGGATTTTTACCCACGATCTTAGAATTGTGACCGGGGAACGCTACCTCTGGGCCATCAGGACACTAAAAGCAGTCCTAAACTCAACTATATTTCACACAAAGCCTGTTCAACGACCTTATGGCGCCATGAACCTCTAATGGGGACCACCTGTGCCGCTTAGGTGATCAGAGCAACGTTTTACCAGATCCGGCTTGGAAACACGAGGATCCATATATATTTCATTAGCCCAATAAAGCACTCGGACTTCTACATATAATCAACACCTCACCCCACCAGGATTCAAACCCACGATCTTATAATTGTGACCGGGGTATGCTACCTCTGGGCCACCAGGACAATAAAAGCAGTCCTAGACTCTACTATATATCAAACAAAGCCTGTTCAACGAGCTTATGGCGCCGTAAAGCTCTAATGGGGACCACCCGTGCCGCTTAGGTGATCAGAGCAACGTTTTACCAGATCCGGCTTCAAAACACGAGGATCCATATATATTAAATTTCCCCAATAAAGCACGCGGCTTCTCCATATAATCAACACCTCACCCCACCAGGATTCGAACCCACGATCTTCTAATTGTGACCGGGGAACGCTACCTCTGGGCCACCAGGACAATAAAAGCAGTCCTAGACTCTGCTATATTTCACACAAAGCCTGTTCAACGAGCTTATGGCGCCGTAAACCTCTAATGGGGACCATCCGTGCCGCTTAGGTGATCAGAGCAACGTTTTACCAAATCCGACTTCGAAACACAAGGATCCATATATATTTCATTAGCCCAATAGAGCACGTGGACTTCTACATATAATCAACACCTCACTCCACCAGGATTCGAACCCACGATCTTATAATTGTGACCGAGGAACGCTAACTATGGGCCACCAGGACACTATAAGCAGTCCTAGACTCTGATATATTTCACACAAATCCTGTTCAACGAGCTTATGGAGCTGTGAACCACTATAGGGAACCACCCGTGCCGCTTAGGTGATCAGAGCAACGTTTTATAGAATGCGGCTTCAAAACACGAGGATCCATATATATTTCATTAGCCCAATAAAGCACGCGGACTTCTACACATAATCAACGCCTCACCCCACCAGGATTTGAAACCACGATCTTATAATTGTGACCGGGGAACGCTACGTCTGGGCCACCAGGACAATAAAAGCAGTCCTAGACACTGCTATATTTCATACAAAGCCTGTTCAAAGAGCTTATGGCGCCGTGAACCTCTCATGGGGACCACCCGTGCCGCTTAGGTGATCAGAGCAACGTTTTATCAAATGCTGCTTCGAAACACGAGGATCCATATATATTTCATTAGCCCAATAAAGCATGCGGACTTCTACATATAATCAACACCTCACCCCACCAGGATTTAAACCCACGATATTATAATTGTGACCGGGGAACGCTACCTCTGGGCCACCAGGATAATAAAAGCAGTCCTAGACTCTGCTATATTTCACACAAAGCCTGTTCAACGAGCTTATGGCGCCGTGAACCTCTAATGGGGACCACCCATGCCGCTTAGGTGATCAGAGCAACGTTTTACCAAATGCGGCTTCGAAACACGAGGATCCATATATATTTCATTAGCCCAATAAAGCACGCGGCTTCTACATATAATCAACACCTCACCCCACCAGGATTCGAACCCACGATCTTCTAATTGTGACCGGGGAACGCTACCTCTGGGCCACCAGGACAATAAAAGCAGTCCTAGACTCTGCTATATTTCACAAAAAGCCTGTTCAACGAGCTTATGGCGCCGTGAACCTCTAATGGGGACCACCCGTGCCGCTTAGGTGATCAGAGCAACGTTTTACCAAATCCGGCTTCGAAACACGAGGATCCATATATATTTCATTAGCCCAATAAAGCACGCGGACTTCTACATATAATCAACACCTCACCCACCAGGATTTAAACCCACAATCTTATAATTGTGACCGGGGAACGCTACCTCTGGGCCACCAGGAAAATAAAAGCAGTCCTAGACTTTGCTATATTTCACACAAAGCCTGTTCAACGAGCTTATGGCGCCGTGAACCTCTAATGGGGACCACCCGTGCCGCTTAGGTGATCAGAGCAACGTTTTACCAAATGCGGCTTCAAAACACGAGGATCCATATATATTTCATTTGCCCAATAAAGCAAGCGGCTTCTACATATGATCAACACCTCACCCCACCAGGATTCGAACCCACGATCTTCTAATTGTGACCGGGGAACGCTACCTCTGGGCCACCAGGACAATAAAAGCAGTCCTAGACTCTGCTATATTTCACAAAAAGCCTGTTCAACGAGCTTATGGCGCTGTGAACCTCTAATGGGGACCATCCGTGCCGCTTAGGTGATCAGAGCAACGTTTTACCAAATCCGGCTTCGAAACACAAGGATCCATATATATTTCATTAGCCCAAAAGAGCACGCGGACTTCTACATATAATCAACACCTCACTCCACCAGGATTCGAACCACGATCTTATAATTGTGACCGAGGAACGCTACCTATGAGCCACCAGGATACTATAAGCAGTCCTAGACTCTGATATATTTCACACAAATCCTGTTCAACGAGCTTATGGCGCTGTGAACCACTATATGGGGACCACCCGTGCCGCTTAGGTGATCACAGCAACGTTTTATAGAATGCGGCTTCAAAACACGAGGATCCATATATATTTCATTAGCCCAATAAAGCACGCGGACTTCTACATATAATCAACGCCTCACCCCACCAGGATTTGAAGCCACGATCTTATAATTGTGACCGGGGAACACTACCTCTGGGCCACCAGGACAATAAAAGCAGTCTTAGACTCTGCTATATTTCACACAAAGCCTGTTCAACGAGCTTATGGCGCCGTAGACCTCTAATGGGGACCATCCGTGCCGCTTAGGTGATCAGAGCAACGTTTTACCAAATCCGACTTCGAAACACAAGGATCCATATATATTTCATTATCCCAATAGAGCACGTGGACTTCTACATACAATCAACACCTCACTCCACCAGGATTCGAACCCACGATCTTATAATTGTGACCGAGGAACGCTACCTATGGGCCACCAGGACACTATAAGCAGTCCTAGACTCTGATATATTTCACACAAATCCTGTTCAACGAGCTTATGGAGCTGTGAACCACTATAGGGGACCACCCGTGCCGCTTAGGTGATCAGAGCAACGTTTTATAGAATGCGGCTTCAAAACACGAGGATCCATATATATTTCATTAGCCCAATAAAGCACGCGGACTTCTACACATAATCAACGCCTCACCCCACCAGGATTTGAAACCACGATCTTATAATTGTGACCGGGGAACGCTACGTCTGGGCCACCAGGACAATAAAAGCAGTCCTAGACACTGCTATATTTCATACAAAGCCTGTTCAAAGAGCTTATGGCGCCGTGAACCTCTCATGGGGACCACCCGTGCCGCTTAGGTGATCAGAGCAACGTTTTATCAAATGCTGCTTCGAAACACGAGGATCCATATATATTTCATTAGCCCAATAAAGCATGCGGACTTCTACATATAATCAACACTTCACCCCACCAGGATTTAACCCACGATATTATAATTGTGACCGGGGAACGCTACCTCTGGGCCACCAGGATAATAAAAGCAGTCCTAGACTCTGCTATATTTCACACAAAGCCTGTTCAACGAGCTTATGGCGCCGTGAACCTCTAATGGGGACCACCCATGCCGCTTAGGTGATCAGAGCAACTTTTTACCAAATCCAGCTTCGAAACACGAGGACCCACATATATTTCATTAACCCAATAAAGCACGCGGACTTCTACATATAATCAACACCTCACTTCACCAGGATTCGAACCCACGATCCTATAATTGTGACCGAGGAACGCTACCTATGGGCCACCAGGACAATAAAAGCAGTCCTAGACTCTGCTATATTTCACACAAAGCCTGTTGAACGAGCTTATGGCGCTGTGAACCTCTAATGGTGACCATCTGTGCCGCTTAGGTGATCAGAGCAACTTTTTACCAAATCCGGCTTCGAACCACGAGGACCCACATATATTTCATTAACCCAATAAAGCACGCGGACTTCTACATATAATCAATACCTCACTTCACCAGGATACGAACCCACGATCCTATAATTGTGACCGAGGAACGCTACCTATGGGCCACCAGGACAATAAAAGCAGTCCTAGACTCTGCTATATTTCACACAAAGCCTGTTCAACGAGCTTATGGCGCTGTGAACCTCTAATGGGGACCATCCGTGCCGCTTAGGTGATCAGAGCAACGTTTTATCAAATCCGGCTTAGAAACACAAGGATCCATATATATTTCATTATCCCAATAGAGCACGCGGACTTCTACATATAATCAACAACTCACTCCACCAGGATTCAAACCCACGATCCTATAATTGTGACCAAGGAACGCTACCTATGGGCCACCAGGACACTATAAGCAGTCCTAGACTCTGTTATATTTCACACAAAGCCTGTTCAACGAGCTTATGGCGCTGTGAACCACTATAGGGGACCACCCGTGCCGCTTAGGTGATCAGAGCAACGTTTTACCAAATGCGGCTTCGAAACACTAGGATCCATATATATTTCATTAGCCCAATAAAGCACGTGGACTTCTACATATAATCAACACCTCACCCCACCAGGATTCGAACCCACGATCTTTTAATTGTGACCGGGGAACGATACCTCTGGGCCACCAGGACAATAAAAGCAGTCCTAGACTCTGCTATATTTCACACAAAGCCTTCTTCAACGAGCTTATGGCGCTGTGAACCTCTAATGGGGACCATCCGTCCCGCTTAGGTGATCAGAGCAACTTTTTACCAAATCCGGCTTCGAAACACGAGGACCCACATATATTTCATTAACCCAATAAAGCAAGCGGACTTCTACATATAATCAACACCTCACTTCACCAGGATTCGAACCCACGATCCTATAATTGTGACCGAGGAACGCTACCTATGGGCCACCAGGACAATAAAAGCAGTCCTAGACTCTGCTATATTTCACACAAAGCCTGTTCAACTAGCTTATGGCGCTGTGAACCTCTAATGGGGACCATCCGTGCCGCTTAGGTGATCAGAGCAACGTTTTATCAAATCCGGCTTAGAAACACAAGGATCCATATATATTTCATTATCCCAATAGAGCACGCGGACTTCTACATATAATCAACACCTCACTCCACCAGGATTCGAACCCACGATCTTATAATTGTGACCAAGGAACGCTACCTATGGGCCACCAGGACACTATAAGCAGTCCTAGACTCTGTTATATTTCACACAAAGCCTGTTCAACGAGCTTATGGCGCTGTGAACCACTGTAGGGGACCACCCGTGCCGCTTAGGTGATCAGAGCAACGTTTTACCAAATGCCGCTTCGAAACACTAGGATCCATATATATTTCATTAGCCCAATAAAGCACGCGGACTTCTACATATAATCAACACCTCACCCTACCAGGATTTAAACCCACAATCTTAATAATTGTGACCGGGGAACGCTACCTCTGGGCCACCAGGAAAATAAAAGCAGTCCTAGACTTTGCTATATTTCACACAAAGCCTGTTCAACGAGCTTATGGCGCTGTGAACCTCTAATGGGGACCACCCGTGCCGCTTAGGTGATCAGAGCAACGTTTTACCAAATGCGGCATCAAAACACGAGGATCCACATATATTTCATTAACCAAATAAAGCACGCGGACTTCTACATATAATCGACACCTCACTTCACCAGGATTCGAACCCACGATCTTATAATTGTGACCGAGGAACGCTACCTATGGGCCACCAGGACGATAAAAGCAGTCCTAGACTCTGCTATATTTCACACAAAGCCTGTTCAACGAGCTTATGACGCTGTGAACCTCTAATGGGGACCATCCGTGCCGCTTAGGTGATCAGAGCAACGTTTTACCCAATCCGGCTTCGAAACACGAGGATCCATATATATTTCATAAGCCCAATAAAGCACGCGGACTTCTACATATAATCAACACCTCACTCCACCAGGATTCGAACCCACGATCATATAATTGTGACCAAGGAACGCTACCTCTGGGCCACCAGGACACTATAAGCAGTCCTAGACTCTTATATTTCACACAAAGCCTGTTCAACGAGCTTATGGCTCTGTGAACCACTATAATGGGACCACCCGTGCCGCTTAGGTGACCAGAGCAACGTTTTACCAAATGCGGCTTCGAAACACTAAGATCCATATATATTTCATTAGCCCAATAAAGCAGGCAGACTTCTACATATAATCAACACCTCACCCCACCAGGATTTGAACCCACGCTCTTATAATTGTGACAGGAGAACACTACCTCTGGGCCACCAGGAAAATAAAAGCAGTCTAGACTTCCTTTATATTTTCACACAAAGCCTGTTCAACGAGCTTATGGCTCCGTGAACCTCTAATGGGGACCACCCATGCCGCTTAGGTGATCATAGCAACGTTTTACCAAATGCGGCTTCGAAACACGAGGATCCATATATATTTCATTAGCCCAATAAAGCACGCGGACTTCTACATATAATCAACACCTCACCTCACCAGGATTTGGACCCACGATCTTATAATTGTGACCGGTGAATGCTACCTCTGGGCCACCAGGACAATAAAAAGCAGTCCTAGACTCTGCTATATTTCACAAAAGCCATTCAACGAGCTTATGGCGCTGTGAACACTCTAATAGGGACATCCGTGCAGCAGGTGATCAGGCAACGTTTTACCGTCAAGCGACACAAGATCATACTTATATATTTCATTAGCCCAATAGAGCACGTGGACTTCTACATATAATCAACACCTCACTCCACCAGATCTTATAATTGTGACCGAGGAACGCTACTTATGGGCCACCAGGACACTATAAGCAGTCCTAGACTCTGATATACTTCACACAAATCCTGTTCAACGAGCTTATGGAGCTGTGAACCACTATAGGGGACCACCCGTGCCGATTAGGTGATCAGAGCAACGTTTTATAGAATGTGGCTTCAAAACACGAGGATCCATATATATTTCATTAGCCCAATAAAGCACGCGGACTTCTACACATAATCAACGCCTCACCCCACCAGGATTTGAAACCACGATCTTATAATTGGGACCGGGGAACGCTACGTCTGGGCCACCAGGACAATAAAAGCAGTCCTAGACACTGCTATATTTCATACAAAGCCTGTTCAAAGAGCTTATGGCGCCGTGAACCTCTCATGGGGACCACCCATGCCGCTTAGGTGATCAGAGCAACGTTTTACCAAATGCGGCTTCGAAACACGAGGATCCATATATATTTCATTAGCCCAATAAAGCACGCGGACTTCTACATATAATCAACACCTCACCCCACCATGATTTGAACCCACAATCTTATAATTGTGACCGGGGAACGCTACCTCTGGGCCACCAGGACAATAAAAGCAGTCCTAGACTCTTCTATATTGCACACAAAGCCTGTTTAACGAGCTAATGGCGCCGTGAACCTCTAATGGGGACCACCCGTGCCGCTTAGATGATCAGAGCAACGTTTTACCAAATGCGGCTTCGAAACACGAGGATCAATATATATTTCATTAGCCCAATAAAGCACGTGGACTTCTACATATAAACAACACCTCACCCCACCAGGAATCGAACCCACGATCTTTTAATTGTGACCGGGGAATACCTCTGGGCCACCAGGACAATAAAAGCAGTCCTAGACTCTGCTATATTTCACACAAAGCCTCTTCAACGAGCTTATGGCGCTGTGAACCTCTAATGGGGACCATCCGTCCCGCTTAGGTGATCAGAGCAACTTTTTACCAAATCCGGCTTCGAAACACGAGGACCCACATATATTTCATTAACCCAATAAAGCACGCGGACTTCTACATATAATCAACACCTCACTTCACCAGGATTCGAACCCACGATCCTATAATTGTGACCGAGGAACGCTACCTATGGGCCACCAGGACAATAAAAGCAGTCCTAGACTCTGCTATATTTCACACAAAGCCTGTTCAACGAGCTTATGGCGCTGTGAACCTCTAATGGGGACCATCCGTGCCGCTTAGATGATCAGAGCAACGTTTTATGAAATCCGGCTTAGAAACACAAGGATCCATATATATTTCATTATCCCAATAGAGCACGCGGACTTCTACATATAATCAACACCTCACTCCACCAGGATTCGAACCCACGATCTTATAATTGTGACCGAGGAACGCTACCTATGGGCCACCAGGACACTATAAGCAGTCCTAGACTCTGTTATATTTCACACAAAGCCTGTTCAACGAGCTTATGGCGCTGTGAACCACTATAGGGGACCACCCGTGCCGCTTAGGTGATCAGAGCAACGTTTTACCAAATGCGGCTTCGAAACACTAGGATCCATATATATTTCATTAGCCCAATAAAGCACGCGGACTTCTACATATAATCAACACCTCACCCCACCAGGATTTGAACCCACGATCTTATAATTGTGACCGGGGAACGCTACGTCTGGGCCACCAGGACAATAAAGGCAGTCCTACACTCTACTATATTTCACACAAAGCCTGTTCAACGACCTTATGGCGCCATGAACCTCTAATGGGGACCGCCCGTGCCGCTTAGGTGATCAGAGCAACGTTTTACCAAATGCGGCTTCAAAACACGAGGATCCATATATATTTCATTAGCCCAATAAAGCACGCGGACTTCTACATATAATCAACACCTCACCCCACCAGGATTCGAACCCACGATCTTCTAATTGTGACCGGGGAACGATACCTCTGGGCCACCAGGACATTAAAAGCAGTCCTAGACTCTGCTATATTTCACACAAAGCCTGTTCAACGAGCTTATGGCGCTGTGAACCTCTAATGGGGACCATCTGTCCCGCTTAGGTGATCAGAGCAACGTTTTTCCAAATCCGGCTTCGAAACACGAGGACCCACATATATTTCATTAACCAAATAGAGCACGCGGACTTCTACATACAATCAACACCTCACTTCACCAGGATTCGAACCCACGATCTTCTAATTGTGACCGGGGAACGCTACCTCTGGGCCACCAGGACAATAAAAGCAGTCCTAGACTCTGCTATATTTCACAAAAAGCCTGTTCAACGAGCTTATGGCGCTGTGAACCTCTAATGGGGACCATCCGTGCCGCTTAGGTGATCAGAGCAACGTTTTACCAAATCCGGCTTCGAAACACAAGGATCCATATATATTTCATTAGCCCAAAAGAGCACGCGGACTTCTACATATATTCAACACCTCACTCCACCAGGATTCGAACCCACGATCTTATAATTGTGGCCGAGGAACGCTACTTATGGGCCACCAGGATACTATAAGCAGTCCTAGACTCTGTTATATTTCACACAAAGCCTGTTCAACGAAATTATAGCGCCATGAACCTCTAATGGGGACCACCCGTGCCGCTTAGGTGATTAGAGCAACGTTTTACCATATCCGGCTTGGAAACACGAGGATCCATATATATTTCATTAGCCCAATAATGCACTCGGACTTCTACATATAATCAACACCTCACCCCACCAGGATTCAAACCCACAATCTTATAATTGTGACCGGGGTATGCTACCTCTGGGCCACACGGACAATAAAAGCAGTCCTAGACTCTACGATATTTCACACAAAGCCTGTTCAACGAGCTTATGGCGCAGTGAACCACTATAGGGGACCACCCGTGCCGCTTAGGAGATCAGAGCAACGTTTTACCAAATGCGGCTTCGAAACACAAGGATCCATATATATTTCATTAGCCCAATAAAGCACGCGGACTTCTACATATAATCAACACCTCACCCTACCAGGATTTAAACCCACAATCTTATAATTGTGACCGGGGAACGCTACCTCTGGGCCACCAGGAAAATAAAAGCAGTCCTAGACTTTGCTATATTTCACACAAAGCCTGTTCAACGAGCTTATGGCGCCGTGAACCTCTAATGGGGACCACCCGTGCCGCTTAGGTGATCAGAGCAACGTTTTACCAACTGCGGCATCAAAACACGAGGATCCATATATATTTCATTTGACCAATAAAGCAAGCGGCTTCTACATATGATCAACACCTCACCTCACCAGGATTCGAACCCACGATCTTCTAATTGTGACCGGGGAACGCTACCTCTGGGCCACCAGGACAATAAAAGCAGTCCTAGACTCTGCTATATTTCACAAAAAGCCTGTTCAACGAGCTTATGGCGCTGTGAACCTCTAATGGGGACCATCCGTGCCGCTTAGGTGATCAGAGCAACGTTTTACCAAATCCGGCTTCGAAACACAAAGATCCATATATATTTCATAAGCCCAAAAGAGCACGCGGACTTCTACATATAATCAACACCTCACTCCACCAGGATTCGAACCCACGATCTTATAATTGTGACCGAGGAACGCTACCTATGGGCCACCAGGATACTATAAGCAGTCCTAGACTCTGTTATATTTCACACAAAGCCTGTTCAACGAAATTATGGCGCCATGAACCTCTAATGGGGACCACCCGTGCCGCTTAGGTGATCAGAGCAACGTTTTACCAAATGCGGCTTCAAAACACGAGGATCCATATATATTTCATTAGCCCAATAAAGCACGCGGACTTCTACATATAATCAACGCCTCACCCCACCAGGATTTGAAGCCACGATCTTATAATTGTGACCGGGGAACACTACCTCTGGGCCACCAGGACAATAAAAGCAGTCCTAGACTCTGCTATATTTCACACAAAGCCTGTTCAACGAGCTTATGGCGCCGTAAACCTCTAATGGGGACCATCCGTGCTGCTTAGGTGATCAGAGCAACGTTTTACCAAATCCGACTTCGAAACACAAGGATCCATATATATTTCATTAGCCCAATAGAGCACGTGGACTTCTACATATAATCAACACCTCACTCCACCAGGATTCGAACCCACGATCTTATAATTGTGACCGAGGAACGCTACCTATGGGCCACCAGGACACTATAAGCAGTCCTAGACTCTGATATATTTCACACAAATCCTGTTAAACGAACTTATGGAGCTGTGAACCACTATAGGGGACCACCCGTGCCGCTTAGGTAATCAGAGCAACGTTTTATAGAATGCGGCTTCAAAACACGAGGATCCATATATATTTCATTAGCCCAATAAAGCACGCGGACTTCTACACATAATCAACGCCTCACCCAATCAGGATTTGAAACCACGATCTTATAATTGTGACCGGGGAACGCTACGTCTGGGCCACCAGGACAATAAAAGCAGTCCTAGACACTGCTATATTTCATACAAAGCCTGTTCAAAGAGCTTATGGCGCCGTGAACCTCTCATGGGGACCACCCATGCCGCTTAGGTGATCAGAGCAACGTTTTACCAAATGCGGCTTCGAAACACGAGGATCCATATATATTTCATTAGCCCAATAAAGCACGCGGACTTCTACATATAATCAACACCTCACCCCACCATGATTTGAACCCACAATCTTATAATTGTGACCGGGGAACGCTACCTCTGGGCCACCAGGACAATAAAAGCAGTCCTAGACTCTTCTATATTGCACACAAAGCCTGTTTAACGAGCTAATGGCGCCGTGAACCTCTAATGGGGACCACCCGTGCCGCTTAGATGATCAGAGCAACGTTTTACCAAATGCGGCTTCGAAACACGAGGATCAATATATATTTCATTAGCCCAATAAAGCACGTGGACTTCTACATATAATCAACACCTCACCCCACCAGGATTCGAACCCACGATCTTTTAATTGTGACCGGGGAACGATACCTCTGGGCCACCAGGACAATAAAAGCAGTCCTAGACTCTGCTATATTTCACACAAAGCCTCTTCAACGAGCTTATGGCGCTGTGAACCTCTAATGGGGACCATCCGTCCCGCTTAGGTGATCAGAGCAACTTTTTACCAAATCCGGCTTCGAAACACGAGGACCCACATATATTTCATTAACCCAATAAAGCAAGCGGACTTCTACATATAATCAACACATCACTTCACCAGGATTCGAACCCACGATCCTATAATTGTGACCGAGGAACGCTACCTATGGGCCACCAGGACAATAAAAGCAGTCCTAGACTCTGCTATATTTCACACAAAGCCTGTTCAACTAGCTTATGGCGCTGTGAACCTCTAATGGGGACCATCCGTGCCGCTTAGGTGATCAGAGCAACGTTTTATCAAATCCGGCTTAGAAACACAAGGATCCATATATATTTCATTATCCCAATAGAGCACGCGGACTTCTACATATAATCAACACCTCACTCCACCAGGATTCGAACCCACGATCTTATAATTGTGACCAAGGAACGCTACCTATGGGCCACCAGGACACTATAAGCAGTCCTAGACTCTGTTATATTTCACACAAAGCTTGTTCAACGAGCTTATGGCGCTGTGAACCACTATAGGGGACCACCCGTGCCGCTTAGGTGATCAGAGCAACGTTTTACCAAATGCGGCTTCGAAACACTAGGATCCATATATATTTCATTAGCCCAATAAAGCACGCGGACTTCTACATATAATCAACACCTCACCCCACCAGGATTCGAACCCACGATCTTATAATTGTGACCGGGGAACGCTACCTCTGGGCCACCAGGACAATAAAAGCAGTCCTAGACTCTGCTATATTTCACACAAAGCCTGTTCAACGAGCTTATGGCGCTGTGAACCTCTAATGGGGACCATCCGTGCCGCTTAGGTGATCAGAGCAACGTTTTACCAAATCCGGCTTCGAAACACAAGGATCCATATATATTTCATTAGCCCAAAAGAGCACGCGGACTTCTACATATATTCAACACCTCACTCCACCAGGATTCGAACCCACGATCTTATAATTGTGACCGAGGAACGCTACTTATGGGCCACCAGGATACTATAAGCAGTCCTAGACTCTGTTATATTTCACACAAAGCCTGTTCAACGAAATTATAGCGCCATGAACCTCTAATGGGGACCACCCGTGCCGCTTAGGTGATTAGAGCAACGTTTTACCATATCCGGCTTGGAAACACGAGGATCCATATATATTTCATTAGCCCAATAATGCACTCGGACTTCTACATATAATCAACACCTCACCCCACCAGGATTCAAACCCACAATCTTATAATTGTGACCGGGGTATGCTACCTCTGGGCCACACGGACAATAAAAGCAGTCCTAGACTCTACTATATTTCACACAAAGCCTGTTCAACGAGCTTATGGCGCAGTGAACCACTATAGGGGACCACCCGTGCCGCTTAGGAGATCAGAGCAACGTTTTACCAAATGCGGCTTCGAAACACAAGGATCCATATATATTTCATTAGCCCAATAAAGCACGCGGACTTCTACATATAATCAACGCCTCACCCCACCAGGATTTAAACCCACAATCTTATAATTGTGACCGGGGAACGCTACCTCTGGGCCACCAGGACAATAAAAGCAGTCCTAGACTCTGCTATATTTCACACAAAGCCTGTTTAACGAGCTTATGGCGCCGTGAACCTCTAATGGGGACCACCCGTGCCGCTTAGGTGATCAGAGCAACGTTTTACCAAATGTGGCTTCGAAACACGAGGATCCATATATATTTCATTAGCCCAATAAAGCACGCGGACTTCTACACATAATTAACACCTCACCCTACCAGGATTTAAACCCACAATCTTATAATTGTGACCGGGGAACGCTACCTCTGGGCCACCAGGAAAATAAAAGCAGTCCTAGACTCTGCTATATTTCACACAAAGCTTGTTCAACGCGCTTATGGCGCCGTGAACCTCTAATGGGGACCACCCGTGCCGCTTAGGTGATCAGAGCAACGTTTTACCAAATGCGGCTTCAAAACACCAGGATCCATATATATTTCATTTGCCCAATAAAGCAAGCGGCTTCTACATATGATCAACACCTCACCCCACCAGTATTCGAACCCACGATCTTATAATTGTGACCGGGGAACGCTACCTCTGGGCCACCAGGACAATAAAATCAGTCCTAGACTCTACTATATTTCACACAAAGCCTGTTCAACGAGCTTATGGCGCCGTGAACCTCTCATGGGGACCATCCGTGCCACTTTGGTGATCAGAGCAACGTTTTACCAAATCCGGCTTCGAAACACGAGGACCCACATATATTTCATTAACCCAATAAAGCACGCGGACTTCTACATATAATCAACACCTCACCCCACCAGGATTCGAACCCACGATCTTATTATTGTGACCGGGGAACGCTAACTCTGGGCAACCAGGACGATAAAAGCAGTCCTAGACTCTGCTATATTTCACACAAAGCCTGTTCAACGAGCTTATGGCGCTGTGAACCTCTAATGGGGACCATCCGTGCCACTTAGGTGATCAGAGCAACGTTTTACCAAATCCGGCTTCGAAACACGAGGACCCACATATATTACATTAACCCAATAAAGCACGCGGACTTCTACATATAATCAACACCTCACTCCACCAGGATTCGAACCCACGATCTTATAATTGTGACTGAGGAACGCTACCTATGGGCCACCAGGACAATAAAAGAATTCCTAGACTCTGCTATATTTCACACAAATCCTGTTCAACGAGCTTATGGCGCCGTGAACCTCTAATGGGGACCACACGTGCCGCTTATGTGATCAGAGCAACGTTTTACCAAATGCAGCTTCGAAACACGAGGATTCAAATATATTTCATTCGCCCAATAAAGCACTCGGACTTCTACATATAATCAACACCTCACCCCACCCGGATTCAAACCCACGGTCTTATAATTGTGACCGGGGAACGATACCTCTTGGCCACCAGGACAATAAAAGCAGTCCTAGACTCTGCTATATTTCACACAAAGCCTGTTCAACGAGCTTATGGCGCCGTGAACCTCTAATGGGGACCACCCGTGCCGCTTAGGTGATCAGAGCAACGCTTTACCAAATGCAGCTTCAAAACACGAGGATCCATATATATTTCATTTGCCCAATAAAGCACGCGGCTTCTACATATAATCAACACGTCACCCCACCAGGATTCGAACCCACGATCTTCTAATTGTGACCGGGGAACGCTACCTCTGGGCCACCAGGACAATAAAAGCAGTCCTAGACTCTGCTATATTTCACACAAAGCCTGTTCAACGAGCTTATGGTGCTGTGAACCTCTAATGGGGACCAACCGTGCCGCTTAGGTGATCAGAGCAACGTTTTACCAAATCCGGCTTAGAAACACAAGGATCCATATATATTTCATTATCCCAATAGAGCACGCGGAGTTCTACATATAATCAACACCTCACTCCACTAGGATTCGAACCCACTATCTTATAATTGTGACCGAGGAACGCTACCTATGGGCCACCAGGACACTATAAGCAGTCCTAGACTCTGTTATATTTCACACAAAGCCTGTTCAACGAGCTTATGGCGCTGTGAACCACTATAGGGGACCACCCGTGCCGCTTAGGTGATCAGAGCAACGTTTTACAAAATCCGGCTTAGAAACACTAGGATCCATATATATTTCATTAGCCCAATAAAGCAGCCGGACTTCTACATATAATCAACACCTCACACCACCAGGATTTGAACCCATGATCTTATAATTGTGACCGGGGAACGCTACCTCTGGGCCACCAGGACAATAAAAGCAGTCCTAGACTCTGCTATATTTCACACAAAGCCTGTTCAACGAGCTTATGGCGCTGAGAACCTCTAATAAGGACCATCCGTGCCGCTTAGTTGATCAATGCAACTTTTTACCAAATCCGGCTTCGATACACGAGGATCCATATATATTTCATTAGCCCAATAAAGCACGCGGACTTCTACATATAATCAACACCTCACCCCACTAGGATTCAAACCCACGATCTTATAATTGTGACCGAGGAACGCTACCTATGGGCCACCAGGACACTATACGCAGTCCTAGACTCTGTTATATTTCACATATAGCCTGTTCAACGAGCTTATGGCACCGTGAACCACTATTGGGGACCACCCGTGCCGCTTAGGTGATAAGAGCAACGTTTTACCAAATCCGGCTTGGAAACACGAGGATCCATATATATTTCATTAGCCCAATAAAGAACTCGGGCTACTACATATAATCAACACCTCACCCCACCAGGATTCAAACCCACGATCTTATATTTGTGACCGGGGTATGCTACCTCTGGGCCACCAAGACAATAAAAGCAGTCCTAGACTCTACTATATTTCACACAAAGCCTGTTCAACGAGCTTATGGCGCTGTGAACCACTATAGAAGACCACCCATGCCGCGTAGGTGATCAGAGCAACGTTTTACCAAATGCGGCTTCGAAAAACAAGGATCCATATATATTTCATTAGCCCAATAAAGCACGCGGACTTCTACATATAATCAACGCCTCACCCCACCAGGATTTGAAGCCACGATCTTATAATTGTGACCGGGGAACGCTGCCTCTGGGCCACCAGGACAATAAAAGCAGTCCTAGACTCTGCCATATTTCACAAAAAGCCTGTTTAACGAGCTTATGGCGCCGTGAACCTCTAATGGGGACCACCCGTGCCGCTTAGGTGATCAGAGCAACGTTTTACCAAATGCGGCTTCGAAACACGAGGATCCATATATATTTCATTTGCCCAATAAAGCAAGCGGCTTCTACATATGATCAACACCTCACCCCACCAGTATTCGAACCCACGATCTTCTAATTGTGACCGGGGAACGCTACCTCTGGGCCACCAGGACAATAAAAGCAGTCCTAGACTCTGCTATATTTCACAAAAAGCCTGTTCAACGAGCTTATGGCGCTGTGAACCTCTAATGGGGACCATCCGTGCCGCTTAGGTGATCAGAGCAACGTTTTACCAAATCCGACTTCGAAACACAAGGATCCATATATATTTCATTAGCCCAATAGAGCACGCGGCCTTCTACATATAATCAACACCTCACTCCACCAGGATTCGAACCCACGATCATATAATTGTGACCGAGGAACGCTACCTATGGGCCACCAGGACACTATAAGCAGTCCTAGACTCTGTTATATTTCACACAAAGCCTGTTCAACGAGCTTATGGCGCTGTGAACCACTATAGGGGACCACCCGTGCCGCTTAGGTGATCCGAGCAACGTTTAACCAAATGCCGCTTCGAAACACTAGGATCCATATATATTTCATTAGCCCCATAAAGCACGCGGATTTCTACATATAATCAACACCTCACCCCACCAGGATTTGACCCCACGATCTTATAATTGTGACCAGGGAACGCTACCTCTGGGCCACCAGGACAATAAAAGCAGTCCTAAACTCTGCTATATTTCACACTAAGCCTGTTCAACGAGCTTATGGCGCCGTGATTCTCTAATGGGGACCACCCATGCCGCTTAGGTGATCAGAGCAACGTTTTACCACATGCGGCTTCAAAACACGAGGATCCATATATATTTCATTAGCCCAATAAAGCACGCGGACTTCTACATATAATCAACGCCTCACCCCACCAGGATTTGAAGCCACGATCTTATAATTGTGACCGGGGAACGCTACGTCTGGGCCACCAGGACAATAAAAGAATTCCTAGACTCTGCTATATTTCACACAAATCGTGTTCAACGAGATTATGGCGCCGTGAACCTCTAATGGGGCCCACCCGTGCCGCTTATGTGATCAGAGCAACGTTTTACCAAATTCAGCTTCGAAACACGAGGATTCAAATATATTTCATTAGCCCAATAAACCACTCGGACTTCTACATATAATCAACACCTCACCCCACCAGCATTTGAACCCACGAACTTATAATTGTGACTGGGGAACGCTACCTGTGGGCCACCAGGACAATAAAAGCAGTACTAGACTCTGATATATTTCACACAAAGCCTGTTTAACGAGCTTATGGCGCCGTGAACCTCTAATGGGGACCACACATGCCGCTTAGGTGATCAGAGCAACGTTTTACCAAATGCTGCTTCGAAACACAAGGATCCATATATATTTCATAGCCCAATAAAGCACGCGGACTTCTACATATAATCAACACCTCACCCCACCAGGATTTGAACCCACGATCTTATAATTGTGACCGGGGAACGCTACCTCTGGGCCACCAGGACAATAAAAGCACTCCTAGACTCTGCTATATTTCACACAAAGCCTGTTCAACGAGCTTATGGCGCTGTGAACCACTATAGGGAACCACCCGTGTCGCTTAGGTGATCAGAGCAATGTTTTACCAAATCCGGCCTGGAAACACGAGGATCTATATATGTTTCATTAGCCCAATAAAGCACGCGCACTTCTACATATAATCAACACCTCTCCCCACCTGGAGTTTTACCTAGGATCTTATAATTGTGACCGGGGAACGCTACCTCTGGGCCATCAGGACACTAAAAGCAGTCCTAGACTCTACTATATTTCACACAAAGCCTGTTCAACGACCTTATGGCGCCATGAACCTCTAATGGGGACCACCCGTGCCGCTTAGGTGATCAGAGCAACGTTTTACCAGATCCGGCTTGGAAACACGAGGATCCATATATATTTCATTAACCCAATAAAGCACTCGGACTTCTACATATAATTAACACCTCACCCCACCACGATTCAAACCCACGATCTTATAATTGTGACCGGGGTATGCTACCTCTGGGCCACCAGGACAATAAAAGCAGTCCTAGACTCTACTATATATCAAACAAAGCCTGTTCAACGAGCTTATGGCGCCGTAAACCTCTAATGGGGACCACCTGTGCCGCGTAGGTGATCAGAGCAACGTTTTACCAGATCCGGCTTCAAAACACGAGGATCCATATATATTAAATTTCCCCAATAAAGCATGCGGCTTCTCCATATAATCAACACCTCACCCCACCAGGATTCGAACCCATGATCTTCTAATTTTGACCGGGGAACGATACCTCTTGGCCACCAGGACAATAAAAGCAGTCCTAGACTCTGCTATATTTCACACAAAGCCTGTTCAACGAGCTTATGGCGCCGTGAACCTCTAATGGGGACCACCCGTGCCGCTTAGGTGATCAGAGCAACGCTTTACCAAATGCAGCTTCAAAACACGAGGATCCATATACATTTCATTTGCCCAATAAAGCACGCGGCTTCTACATATAATCAACACGTCACCCCACCAGGATTCGAACCCACGATCTTCTAATTGTGACCGGGGAACGCTACCTCTGGGCCACCAGGACAATAAAAGCAGTCCTAGACTCTGCTATATTTCACACAAAGCCTGTTCAACGAGCTTATGGCGCTGTGAACCTCTAATGGGGACCATCCGTCCAGCTTAGGTGATCAGAGCAACTTTTTACCAAATCCGGCTTCGAAACACGAGGACCCACATATATTTCATTAACCCAATAAAGCAAGCGGACTTCTACATATAATCAACACCTCACTTCACCAGGATTCGAACCCACGATCCTATAATTGTGACCGAGGAACGCTACCTATGGGCCACCAGGACAATAAAAGCAGTCCTAGACTCTGCTATATTTCACACAAAGCCTGTTCAACTAGCTTATGGCGCTGTGAACCTCTAATGGGGACCATCCGTGCCGCTTAGGTGATCAGAGCAACGTTTTATCAAATCCGGCTTAGAAACACAAGGATCCATATATATTTCATTATCCCAATAGAGCACGCGGACTTCTACATATAATCAACACCTCACTCCACCAGGATTCGAACCCACGATCTTATAATTGTGACCAAGGAACGCTACCTATGGACCACCAGGACACTATAAGCAGTCCTAGACTCTGTTATATTTCACACAAAGCCTGTTCAACGAGCTTATGGCGCTGTGAACCACAATAGGGGAACACCCGTGCCGCTTAGGTGATCAGAGCAACGTTTTACCAAATGCGGCTTCGAAACACTAGGATCCATATATATTTCATTAGCCCAATAAAGCACGCGGACTTCTACATATAATCAACACCTCACCCCACCAGGATTTGAACCCACGATCTTATAATTGTGACCGGGGAACGCTACGTCTGGGCCACCAGGACAATAAAGGCAGTCCTACACTCTACTATATTTCACACAAAGCCTGTTCAACGACCTTATGGCGCCATGAACCTCTAATGGGGACCGCCCGTGCCGCTTAGGTGATCAGAGCAACGTTTTACCAAATGCGGCTTCAAAACACGAGGATCCATATATATTTCATTAGCCCAATAAAGCACGCGGACTTCTACATATAATCAACACCTCACCCCACCAGGATTCGAACCCACGATCTTCTAATTGTGACCGGGGAACGATACCTCTGGGCCAACAGGACATTAAAAGCAGTCCTAGACTCTGCTATATTTCACACAAAGCCTGTTCAACGAGCTTATGGCGCTGTGAACCTCTAATGGGGACCATCTGTCCCGCTTAGGTGATCAGAGCAACGTTTTACCAAATCCGGCTTCGAAACACAAGGATCCATATATATTTCATTAGCCCAAAAGAGCACGCGGACTTCTACATATATTCAACACCTCACTCCACCAGGATTAGAACCCACGATCTTATAATTGTGACCGAGGAACGCTACCTATGGGCCACCAGGATACTATAAGCAGTCCAAGACTCTGTTATATTTCACACAAAGCCTGTTCAACGAAACTATAGCGCCATGAACCTCTAATGGGGACCACCCATGCCGCTTAGGTGATTAGAGCAACGTTTTACCATATCCGGCTTGGAAACACGAGGATCCATATATATTTCATTAGCCCAATAATGCACTCGGACTTCTACATATAATCAACACCTCACCCCACCAGGATTCAAACCCACAATCTTATAATTGTGACCGGGGTATGCTACCTCTGGGCCACACAGACAATAAAAGCAGTCCTAGACTCTGCTATATTTCACACAAAGCCTGTTTAACGAGCTTATGGAACTGAACCTCTAATGGGGACCACCCGTGCCGCTTAGGTGATCAGAGCAACGTTTTACCAAATGTGGCTTCGAAACACGAGGATCCATATATATTTCATTAGCCCAATAAAGCACGCGGACTTCTACACATAATTAACACCTCACCCTACCAGGATTTAAACCCACAATCTTATAATTGTGACCGGGGAACGCTACCTCTGGGCCACCAGGAAAATATAAGCAGTCCTAGACTCTGCTATATTTCACACAAAGTTTGTTCAACGCGCTTATGGCGCCGTGAACCTCTAATGGGGACCACCCGTGCCGCTTAGGTGATCAGAGCAACGTTTTACCAAATGCGGCTTCAAAACACGAGGATCCATATATATTTCATTTGCCCACAAAGCAAGTTTTTCGCTTCTAAGCATATGATTTCCACACCTCACCCCACCAGTATTCGAACCCACGCATCTTCTAATTGTGACCGGGGAACACTACCTCTGGGCCACCAGGACAATAAAAGCAGTCCTAGACTCTGCTATATTTCACACAAAGCCTGTTCAACGAGCTTATGGCGCCGTAAACCTCTAATGGGGACCATCCGTGCCGCTTAGGTGATCAGAGCAACGTTTTATCAAATCCGGCTTAGAAACACAAGGATCCATATATATTTCATTAGCCTAAAAGAGCACGCCGACTTCTACATATAATCAACACCTCACTCCACCAGGATTCGAACTCACGATCTTATAATTGTGACCGAGGAACGCTACCTCTGGGCCACCAGGACAAAAGCAGTCCTAGACTCTCTACTATATTTCACACAAAGCCTGTTCAATCCAGCTTATGGCCGTGAACCTCTCATGGGACCATCCAGATACTCTAGGTGATTAGAGCAACGTTTAACCAAATCCGGCTTCGAAACACGAGGACCCACATATATTTCATTAACCCAATAAAGCACGCGGACATCTACATATAATCAACACCTCACCCCACCAGGATTCGAACCCACGACCTTTTAATTGTGACCGGGGAACGCTACCTCTGGGCAACCAGGACGATAAAAGCAGTCCTAGACTCTGCTATATTTCACACAAAGCCTGTTCAACGAGCTTATGGCACTGTGAACCTCTAATGGGGACCATCCGTGCCACTTAGGTGATCAGAGCAACGTTTAACCAAATCCGGCTTCGAAACACGAGGACCCACATATATTTCATTAACCCAATAAAGCACGCGGACTTACATATAATCAACACCTCACTCACCAGGATTCGAAACCTCCACGATCTTATAATTGTGACTGAGAACGCTACCTATGGGCCACCAGGACAATAAAAAGAATTCCTAGACTCTGCTATATTTCACACAAATCCTGTTCAACGAGCTTATGGCGCCGCGGAACCTCTAATGGGACCACACGCAAGCCGCTATGTGATCAGAGCAACGTTTTACCAAATGCAGCGCTTCAAACACGAGGGGATTCAAATATATTTATCCGGCCCAATAAAGCACTCGGACTTCTACATATAATCAACACCTCACCCCACCCGATTCAAAACCCACAGTCTTATAATTGCGGACTGGGAACGATACCTCTTTTGGCCACTAGGACAATAAAAGCAGTGCTAGACTCTACTATATTTCACACAAAGCCTGTTCAACGAGCTTATGGTGCTGTGAACCACTATAGGGGACCACCCGTGCCGCTTAGGTGATCCGAGCAACGTTTAACCATATGCGGCTTCGAAACCCGAGGATCCATATATATTTATTTGCCCACAATAAAGCACGCTTCTACATATAATCAACACGCCACCCCACCAGATTCGAACCCACGATCTTCTAATTCGTGACCGGGAACGCTACTCTGGGCCAACACCAGACAATAAAAGCAGTCCTAGACTCTCGCTATATTTCACACAAAGCCTGTTCAACGAACGAGCTTATGGTGCTGTGAACCTCTAATGGGGACCAACCGCAAGCCGCTAGGTGATCAGAGCAACTTTTACCAAATCCGGCTTAGAAACACAAGTTGATCCATATATATTTCATTATCCCAATAGAGCACGCTGAGTTCCTACATATAATCAACACCTCACCCACTAGATTCGAACCCACGATCTTTATACCTCAGGACCCAGGATCGCTACCTCTGGACCACCAGGATACTAAAAGCAGTCCTAGACTCTGTTAAATTTCACACAAAGTCTGTTCAACGAGCTTATGGAGCCGTGAACCTCTAATCGGGACTACCCGTATCACGTAGGTGGTCAGAGTAACGTTTTACAAAATAAGGCTTCGAAACACTAGGATCCATATATATTTCATTAGCCCAATAAAGCACGCTGACTTCTACATACAATCAACACCTCACCCCGCCAGGATTCGAACCCACGGCCCACGAGCCCATGACTGTGACCGTGGAACACTACCTCTGGACCCCCAGGATACTAAAAGCAGTCCTAGACTCTGTTATATTTCACAAAAACCCTGTTCAACGAGCTTATGGAGCCGTGAACCTCTAATGGGGACTACCTGTATCTCGCAGGTGATCAGAGTAACGTTTTACCAAATCCAAGCCATACACGAGAGATCCATATATATATTTCATTAGCCCAATAAAGCACGCTGACTTACATATAATCAACACCTCACCCCACTAGATTCAAACCGACGATCTTATAATTGTGACCGAGGAACGCTACCTATGGGCCAACACCAGGACACTATAAGCAGTCCTAGACTCTGTTATATTCTCACATATAGCTCCTTCAACGAGCTTATGGCACCGTGAACCAATATTGGGACCACCCGTACGCTTTTAGGTGATAAGAGTAACGTTTTAACAAATCCGGCTTGGAAACATGAGGATCCATATATATTTCATTAGCCCAATAAAGAACTCAGACTACTACATATAATCAACACCTCACCCCACCAGGATTCAAACCCACGATCTTATATTTGTGACCAGGGTATGCTACATCTGGGCCACCAAGACAATAAAAGCAGTCCTAGACTCTACTATATTTCACACAAAGCCTGTTCAACGAGCTTATGGCGCTGTGAACCACTATAGAAGACCACCCGTGCCGCGTAGGTGATCAGAGCAACGTTTTACCAAATGCAGGTTCGAAACACGAGGACCTACATATATTTCATTAATCCAATAATGCACGCGGACTTCTACATATAATCACCACCTCACTCCACCAGGATTCGAACCCACGATCTTATAATTGTGACCGAGGAACGCTACCTATGGGACACCAGGACAATAAAAGCAGCCCCTAGACTCTGCCATATTTCACACAAAGCCTGTTTAACGAGCTTATGGCGCCGCAACCTCTAATGGGACCACCCGTACGCTTTTAGGTGATCAGAGAGCAACGTTTTACCAAATCTGGCTTGGAAACTCCAGGATCCATATATATTTCATTAGCCCAATAAAGCACGCGGACTTCTACATATAATCAACACCTCACCCCACCAGTATTTGAACCCACGATCTTATAATTGTGACCGGGGAACGCTACCACTGGGCCACCAGGACAATAAAAGCAGTCCTACACTCTGCTATATTTCACACAAATCCTGTTCAACGAGCTTATGGCGCCGTGAACCTCTAATGGGGACCATCCGTGTCGCTTTTAGGTGATCAGAGTAACGCTTACCAACCGCTGAAACACAAGGATCCATATATATTTCAGCCAAGCCCAGGCACGCCTCATGGCAACGTCACCACCCTACCAGGATTCGAACCCACGATCTTATAATTGTGACCGAGAAACGCTACCTATGGGCCACCAGGACACTATAAGCAGTCCTAGACTCTGTTATATTTCACACAAAGCCTGTTCAACGAGCTTATGGCGCTGTGAACCACTATAGGGGACCACCCGTGCCCTTAGGTGATCAGAGAAACGTTTAACCAAATGCCGCTTCGAAACACTAGGATCCATATATATTTCATTAGCCCCATAAAGCACGCGGATTTCTACATATAATCAACACCTCACCCCACCAGGATTTGACCCCACGATCTTATAATTGTGACCGGGGAACGGTACCTCTGGGCCACCAGGACAATAAAAGCAGTCCTAAACTCTGCTATATTTCACACTAAGCCTGTTCAACGAGCTTATGGCGCCGTGATTCTCTAATGGGGACCACCCATGCCGCTTAGGTGATCAGAGCAACGTTTTACCACATGCGGCTTCAAAACACGAGGATCCATATATATTTCATTAGCCCAATAAAGCACGCGGACTTCTACATATAATCAACGCCTCACCCCACCAGGATTTGAAGCAACGATCTTATAATTGTGACCGGGGAACGCTACGTCTGGGCCACCAGGACAATAAAAGAATTCCTAGACTTTGCTATATTTCACACAAATCGTGTTCAACGAGATTATGGCGCCGTGAACCTCTAATGGGGCCCACCTGTGCCGCTTATGTGATCAGAGCAACGTTTTACCAAATGCAGCTTCGAAACACGAGGATTCAAATATATTTCATGAGCCCAATAAAGCACTCGGACTTCTATATATAATCAACACCTCACCCCACCAGGATTTGAACCCACGAACTTATAATTGTGACTGGGGAACGCTACCTGTGGGCCACCAGGACAAAAAAAGCAGTCCTAGACTCTGATATATTTCACACAAAGCCTGTTTAACGAGCTTATGGCGCCGTGAACCTCTAATGGGGACCACACATGCCGCTTAGGTGATCAGAGCAACGTTTTACCAAATGCTGCTTCGAAACACAAGGATCCATATATATTTCATAGCCCAATAAAGCACGCGGACTTCTACATATAATCAACACCTCACCCCACCAGGATTTGAACCCACGATCTTATAATTGTGACCGGGGAACGTTACCTCTGGGCCACCAGGACAATAAAAGCACTCCTAGACTCTACTATATATCAAACAAAGCCTGTTCAACGAGCTTATGGCGCCGTAAACCTCTAATGGGGACCACCCGTGCCGCTTAGGTGATCAGAGCAATGTTTTACCAGATCCGGCTTGGAAACACAAGGATCCATATATATTTCATTAACCCAATAAAGCACTCGTTCTTCTACATATAATCAACACCTCTCCCCACCTGGAGTTTTACTCTAGGATCTAATTCAGACCGAACGCTACCTCTAGGCCATCAGGACACTAAAAGCAGTCCTAAACTCAACTATATTTCACACAAAGCCTGTTCAACGACCTTATGGCGCCATGAACCTCTAATGGGGACCACCTGTGCCGCTTAGGTGATCAGAGCAACGTTTTACCAGATCCGGCTTGGAAACACGAGGATCCATATATATTTCATTAACCCAATAAAGCACTCGGACTTCTACATATAATCAACACCTCACCCCACCAGGATTCAAACCCACGATCTTATAATTGTGACCCGGGTATGCTACCTCTGGGCCACCAGGACAATAAAAGCAGTCCTAGACTCTACTATATATCAAACAAAGCCTGTTCAACGAGCTTATGGCACCGTAAAGCTCTAATGGGGACCACCCGTGACGCTTAGGTGATCAGAGCAACGTTTTACCAGATCCGGCTTCAAAACACGACGATCCATATATATTAAATTTCCCCAATAAAGCACGCGGCTTCTCCATATAATCAACACCTCACCCCACCAGGATTCGAACCCACGATCTTCTAATTTTGACCGGGGAACGCTACCTCTGGGCCACCAGGACAATAAAAGCAGTCCAAGACTCTGCTATATTTCACACAAAGCCTGTTCAACGAGCTTATGGCGCTGGGAACCTCTAATGGGGACCATCCGTGCCGCTTAGGTGATCAGAGCAACGTTTTACCAAATCCGACTTCGAAACACAAGGATCCAAATATATTTCATTAGCCCAAAAGAGCACGTGGACTTCTACATATAATCAACACCTCACTCCACCAGGATTCGAAACCACGATCTTATAATTGTGACCGAGGAACGCTACCTATGGGCCACCAGGACACTATAAGCAGTCCTAGACTCTGTTATATTTCACACAAAGCCTGTTCAACGAGCTTATGGCAATGTGAACCACTATAGGGGACCACCCGTGACGCTTAGGTGATCAGAGCAACGTTTAACCAAATGCGGCTTCGAAACACTAGGATCCATATATATTTCATTAGCCCCATAAAGCACGCGGACTTCTACATATAATCAACACCTCACCCCACCAGGATTTGACCCCACGATCTTATAATTGTGACCAGGGAACGCTACCTCTGGGCCACCAGGACAATAAAAGCAGTCCTAAACTCTGCTATATTTCACACAAAGCCTGTTCAACGAGCTTATGGCGCCGTGATTCTCTAATGGGGCCCACCCATGCCGCTTAGGTGATCAGAGCAACGTTTTACCACATACGGCTTCAAACACGAGGATCCATATATATTTCATTAGCCCAATAAAGCACGCGGACTTCTACATATAATCAACGCCTCACCCCACCAGGATTTGAAGCCACGATCTTATAATTGTGACTGGGGAACGCTACGTCTGGGCCACCAGGACAATAAAAGAATTCCTAGACTCTGCTATATTTCACACAAATCGTGTTCAACGAGATTATGGCGCGGTGAACCTCTAATGGGGCCCACCCGTGCCGCTTATGTGATCAGAGCAACGTTTTACCAAATGCAGCTTCGAAACACGAGGATTCAAATATATTTCATTAGCCCAATAAAGCACTCGGACTTCTACATATAATCAACACCTCACCCCACCAGGATTTGAACCCACGAACTTATAATTGTGACTGGGGAACGCTACCTGTGGGCCACCAGGACAATAAAAGCAGTCCTAGACTCTGTTATATTTCATACAAAGCCTGTTTAACGAGCTTATGGCGCCGTGAACCTCTAATGGGGACCACCCATGCCGCTTAGGTGATCAGAGCAACGTTTTACCAAATGCGGGTGCGAAACACGAGGATTCATATATATTTCATTAGCCCAATAAAGCACGAGGACTTCTACATATAATCAACACCTCTCCCCACCAGGATTTGAACCCACGATCTTACAATTGTGACCGGGAAACGCTAACTCTGGGCCACCAGGACAATAAAAGCACTCCTAGACTTTGCTATATTTCACACAAAGCCTGTTCAACGAGATTATGGAGCTGTGAACCACTATAGGGAACCACGCGTGTCGCTTAGGTGATCAGAGCAATGTTTTACCAAATCCGGCCTGGAAACACGAGGATCTATATATGTTTCATAAGCCCAATAAAGCACGCGCACTTCTACATATAATCAACACCTCTCCCCACCTGGATTGTTACCTACGATCTTATAATTGTGACCGGGGAACGCTACCTCTGGGCCATCAGGACACTAAAAGCAATCCTAGACTCTACTATATTTCACACAAAGCCTGTTCAACGACCTTATGGCGCCATGAACCTCTAATGGGGACCACCCGTGCTGCTTAGGTGATCAGAGCAACGTTTTACCAGATCCGGCTTGGAACCACGAGGATCCATATATATTTCATTAACCCAATAAAGCACCTGGACTTCTACATATAATCAACACCTCACCCCACCACGATTCAAACCCACGATCTTATAATTGTGACCGGGGTATGCTACCTCTGGGCCACGAGGACAATAAAAGCAGTCCTAGACTCTACTATATATCAAACAAAGCCTGTTCAACGAGCTTATGGCGCCGTAAACCTCTAATGGAGACCACCCGTGCCGCTTAGGTGATCAGAGCAACGTTTTACCAAATCCGGCTTCGAAATACAAGGATCCATATATATTTCATTAGCCCAATTGAGCACGCGGCCTTCTACATATAATCAACTCCTCACTCCACCAGGATTCCAACCCACGATCTTATAATTGTGACCGAGGAACGCTACCTCTGGGCCACCAGGACACTATAAGCAGTCCTAGACTCTGTTATATTTCACACAAAGCCTGTTCAACGAGCTTATGGCGCTGTGAACCACTATAGGGGACCACCCGTGCCGCTTAGGTGATCAGAGCAATGTTTAACCAAATGCGGCTTCGAAACACTAGGATCCATATATATTTCATTAGCCCCATAAAGCACGCGGACTTATACATATAATCAACACCTCACTCCACCAGGATTTGACCCCACGATCTTATAATTGTGACCGGGGAACGCTACGTCTGGACCACCAGGACAATAAAAGAATTCCTAGACTCTGCTATATTTCACACAAATCGTGTTCAACGAGATTATGGCGCCGTGAACCTCTAATGGGGACCACCCATGCCGCTTAGGTGATCAGAGCAACGTTTTACCAAATGCTGCTTCGAAACACAAGGATCCATATATATTTCATACCCCAAAAAAGCACTCGGACTTCTACATATAATCAACACCTCACCCCACCAGGATTTGCACCCACGATCTTATAATTGTGACCGGGGAACGCTACCTCTGGGCCACCAGGACAATAAAAGCACTCCTAGACTCTGCTATATTTCACACAAAGCCTGTTCAACGAGCTTATGGCGCTGTGAACCACTATAGGGAACCACCCGTGTCTCTTAGGTGATCAGAGCAAAGTTTTACCAGATCCGGCTTGGAAACACGAGGATCCATATATATTTCATTAACCCAATAAAGCACTCGGACTTCTACATATAATCAACACCTCACCCCACCAGGATTCACACCCACGATCTTATAATTGTGACCGGGGTATGCTACCTCTGGGCCACCAGGACAATAAAAGCAGTCCTAGACTCTACTATATATATCAAACAAATCCTGTTCAACGTCCTTATGGCGCCATGAACCTCTAATGGGGACCACCCATGCCGCTTATGTGATCAGAGCAACGTTTTACCAAATCCGTCTTGGAAACACGAGGATCCATATATATTTCATTAGCCCAATAAAGCACGCGGAATTCTACATATAATCAACACCTCACACCACCAGGATTTGAACCCATGATTTTATAATTGTGACCGGGGAACGCTACCTCTGGGCCACAAGGACAATAAAAGCAGTCCTAGACTCTACTATATTTCACACAAAGCCTGTTCAACGACCTTATGGCGCCATGAACCTCTAATGGGGACCACCTGTGCTGCTTAGGTGATCAGAGCAACGTTTTACCAAATGCGGCTTCAAAACACGAGGAACCATATATATTTCATTAGCCCAATAAAGCACGCGGACTTCTACATATACTCAACACCTCACCCCGCCAGGATTCGAACCCACGATCTTCTAATTGTGACCGGAGAACGATACCTCTGGGCCACCAGGACAATAAACGCAGTCCTAGACTCTGCTATATTTCACACAAAGCCTGTTCAACGAGCTTATGGCGCTGTGAACCTCTAATAGGGACCATCCGTGCCGCTTAGGTGATCAAAGCAACGTTTTACCAAATCTGGCTTCGATACACGAGGATCCATATATATTTCATTAGCCCAATAAAGCACGCGCACTTCTACATATAATCAACACCTCACCCCACTAGGATTCGAACCCACGATCTTATAATTGTGACCGAGGAACGCTACCTATGGGCCACCAGGACACTATAAGCAGTCCTAGACTCTGTTATATTTCACATAAAGCCTGTTCAACGAGCTTATGTCACCGTGAACCACTATTGGGGACCACCCGTGCCGCTTAGGTGATCAGAGCAACGTTTTACCAAATGCGGCTTGGAAACACGAGGATCCATATATATTTCATTAACCCAATAAAGCACTCGGACTTCTACATATAATCAACACCTCACCCCACCAGGATTCAAACCCACGATCTTATAATTGTGACCGGGGTATGCTACCTCTGGGCCACCAGGACAATAAAAGCAGTCCTAGACTCTACTATGTATCAAACAAAGCCGATCAACGAGCTTATGGCGCCGTAAACCTCTAATGGGGACCACCCGTGCCGCTTAGGTGATCAGAGCAACGTTTTACCAGATCCGGCTTCAAAACACGAGGATCCATATATATTAAATTTCCCCAATAAAGCACGCGGCTTCTCCATATAATCAACACCTCACCCCACATGGATTCGAACCCACGATCTTCTAATTGTGACCGGGGAACGCTACCTTTGGGCCACCAGGACAATAAAAGCAGTCCTAGACTCTGCTATATTTCACACAAAGCCTGTTCAACGCGCTTATGGCGCTGTGAACCTCTAATGGGGACCATCCGTGCCGCTTAGGTGATCAGAGCAACGTTTTACCAAATCCGACTTGGAAACACAAGGATCCATATATATTTCATTAGCCCAATAGAGCACGTGGACTTCTACATATAATCAACACCTCACTCCACCAGGATTCGAAACCACGATCTTATAATTGTGACCGAGGAACGCTACCTATGGGCCACCAGGACAACTATAAGCAGTCTTAGACTCTGATTTATTTCACACAAATCCTGTTCAACGAGCTTATGGCGCTGTGAACCACTATAGGGGACCACCCGTGCCGCTTAGGTGATCAGAGCAACGTTTTATAGAATGCGGCTTCAAAACACGAGGATCCATATATATTTCATTAGCCGAATAAAGCACGCGGACTTCTACATATAATCAACGCCTCACCCCACCAGGATTCGAACCCACGATCTTCTAATTTTGACCGGGGAACGCTACCTCTGGGCCACCACGACAATAAAAGCAGTCCTAGACTCTGCTATATTTCACACAAAGCCTGTTCAACGAGCTTATGGCGCTGGGAACCTCTAATGGGGACCATCCATGCTGCTTAGGTGATCAGAGCAACGTTTTACCAAATCCGACTTCGAAACACAAGGATCCATATATATTTCATTTGCCCAAAAGAGCACGTGGACTTCTACATATAATCAACACCTCACTCCACCAGGATTCGAAACCACGATCTTATAATTGTGACCGAGGAACGCTACGTCTGGGCCACCAGGACAATAAAAGCAGTCCTAGACTCTGCTATATTTCACACAAAGCCTGTTCAACGAGCTTATGGCGCTGTGAACCTCTAATGGGGACCATCCGTGCCGCTTAGGTGATCAGAGCAACGTTTTACCAAATCCGACTTCGAAACACAAGGATCCATATATATTTCATTAGCCCAATAGAGCACGTGGACTTCTACATATAATCAACACCTCACTCCACCAGGATTCGAACCCACGATCTTATAATTGTGCCCGAGGAACGCTACCTATGGGCCACCAGGACACTATAAGCAGTCCTAGACTCTGATATATTTCACACAAATCCTGTTCAACGAGCTTATGGCGCTGTGAACCACTATAAGGGACCACCCGTGCCGCTTAGGTGATCAGAGCAACGTTTTATAGAATGCGGCTTCAAAACACGAGGATCCATATATATTTCATTAGCCCAATAAAGCACGCTGACTTCTACATATAATCAACGCCTCACCCCACCGGGATTTGAAGCCACGATCTTATAATTGTGACCAGGACAATAAAAGCAGTCCTAGACACTGCTATATTTCATACAAAGCCTGTTCAAAGAGCTTATGGCGTCGTGAACCTCTCATGGGGACCACCCGTGCCGCTTAGGTGATCAGAGCAACGTTTTACCAAATGCTGCTTCGAAACACGAGGATCCATATATTTTTCATTAGCCCAATAAAGCATGTGGACTTCTACATATAATCAACACCTCACCCCACCAGGATTTAAACCCACGATATTATAATTGTGACCGGGGATCGCTACCTCTGGGCCACCAGGATAATAAAAGCAGTCCTAGACTCTGCTATATTTCACACAAAGCCTGTTCAACGAGCTTATGGCGCCGTGAACCTCTTATTGGGGCCACCCATGCCGCTTAGGTGATCAGAGCCACGTTTTACCAAATGCGGCTTCGAAACACGAGGATCCATATATATTTCATTAGCCCAATAAAGCACGCGGACTTCTATATATAATCAACACCTCACCCCACCAGGATTTGAACCCACGATCTTATAATTGTGACCGGGGAACGCTACCTCTGGACAACCAGGACAATAAAAGCAGTCCTAGACTCTGCTATATTTCACACAAAGCCTGTTTAACGAGCTAATGGCGCCGTGAACCTCTAATGGGGACCACTCGTGCCGCTTAGATGATCAGAGCAACGTTTTACCAAATGCAGCTTCGAAACGAGAGGATCCATATATATTTCATTAGCCCAATAAAGCACGCGGACTTCTACATATAATCAACACCTCACCCCACCAGGATTTGAAACCACGATCTTATAATTGTGACCGGGGAACGCTACCTCTGGGCCACCAGGACAATAAAAGCACTCCTAGACTCTGCTATATTTCACACAAAGCCTGTTCAACGAGCTTAAGGCACCGTAAACCTCTAATGGGGACCATCCGTGCCGCTTAGGTGATCAGAGCAACGTTTTACCAAATCCGACTTCGAAACACAAGGATCCATATATATTTCATTAGCCCAATAAAGCACGCGGACTTCTACATATAATCAACACCTCACCCCACCAGGATTTAAACCACGCTATTATAATTGTGACCGGGGAATGCTACCTCTGGGCCACCAGGACAATAAAAGCAGTCCTAGACTCTGCTATATTTCACACAAAGCCTGTTCAACGAGCTTATGGCGCCGTGAACCTCTAATGGGGACCACCCGTGCCGCTTAGGTGATCAGAGCAACGTTTACCAAATGCGGCTTCGAAAATGAGGATCCATATATATTTCATTAGCCCAATAAAGCACGAGGACTTCTACATATAATCAACACCTCACCCCACCAGGATTGAACCCACGATCTTATAACGTGACCGGGGAACGCTACCTCTGGGCCACCAGGACAATAAAAGCAGTCCTAGACTCTGCTATATTTCACACAAAGCCTGTTTAACGAGCTAATGGCGCCGTGAACCTCTAATGGGGACCACCCGTGCCGCTTAGATGATCAGAGCAACGTTTTACCAAATGCGGCTTCGAAACACGAGGATCCATATATTTCATTAGCCCAATAAAGCACGCGGACTTCTACATATAATCAACACCTCACCCCACCAGGATTTGAATCCACGATCTTATAATTGTGACCGGGGAACGCCACCTCTGGGCCACCAGGACAATAAAAGCAGTCCTAGACTCTGCTATATTTCACACAAATCCTGTTTAACGAGCTTATGGCGCCGTAAACCTCTAATGGGGACCATCTGTGTCGCTTATGTGATCAGAGCAACGTTTTACCAAATCCGGCTTGAAAACACGAGGATCCATATATATTTCATTAACCCAATAAAGCACTCGGACTTCTACATATAATCAATGCCTCACCCCACGAGGATTTGAAGCCACGATCTTATAATTGTGACCGGAGAACGCTACCTCTGGGCCACCAGGACACTATAAGCAGTCCTAGACTCTGTTATATTTCACATAAAGCCTGTTCAACGAGCTTATGTCACCGTGAACCACAATTGGGGACCACCCGTGCCGCTTAGGTGATCAGAGCAACGTTTTACCAGATCCGGCTTGGAAACACGAGGATCCATATATATTTCATTAACCCAATAAAGCACTCGGACTTCTACATATAATCAACACCTCACCCCACCAGGATTCAAACCCACGATCTTATAATTGTGACCGGGGTATGCTACCTCTTGGCCACCAGGACAATAAAAGCAGTCCTAGACTCAACTATATATCAAACAAAGCCGATCAACGAGCTTATGGCGCCGTAAACCTCTAATGGGGACCACCCGTGCCGCTTAGGTGATCAGAGCAACGTTTTACCAGATCCGGCTTCAAAACACGAGGATCCATATATATTAAATTTCCCCAATAAAGCACGCGGCTTCTCCATATAATCAACACCTCACCCCACCAGGATTTGAAGCCACGATCTTATAATTGTGACCGGGGAACACTACCTCTGGGCCACCAGGACAATAAAAGCAGTCCTACACTCTGCTATATTTCACACAAAGCCTGTTCAACGAGCTTATGGCGCCGTAAACCTCTAATGGGGACCATCCGTGCTGCTTAGGGGATCAGAGCAACGTTTTACCAAATCCGACTTCGAAACACAAGGATCCATATATATTTCATTAGCCCAATAGAGCACGTGGACTTCTACATATAATCAACACCTCACTCCACCAGGATTCGAAACCACGATCTTATAATTGTGACCGAGGAACGCTACCTATGGGCCACCAGGACACTATAAGCAGTCTTAGACTCTGATATATTTCACACAAATCCTGTTCAATGAGCTTATGGCGCTGTGATCCACTATAGGGGACCACCCGTGCTGCTTAGGTGATCAGAGCAACGTTTTATAGAATGCGGCTTCAAAACACGAGGATCCATATATATTTCATTAGCCCAATAAAGCACGCAGACTTCTACATATAATCAACGCCTCACCCCACCAGGATTTGAAGCCACGATCTTATAATTGTGACCGGGGAACGCTACCTGTGGGCCACCAGGATAATAAAAGCAGTCCTAGACTCTGCTATATTTCACACAAAGCCTGTTCAACGAGCTTATGGCGCCGTGAACCTCTAATGGGGACCACCCATGCCACTTAGGTGATCAGAGCAACGTTTTACCAAATGCGGCTTCGAAACACGAGGATCCATATATATTTCATTAGCCCAATAAAGCACGCGGACTTCTACATATAATCAACACCTCACCCCACCAGGATTTGAACCCACGATCTTATAATTGTGACCGGGGAACGCTACCTCTGGGCCACCAGGACAATAAAAGCAGTCCTAGACTCTGCTATATTTCACACAAAGCCTGTTTAACGAGCTAATGGCGCCGTGAACCTCTAATGGGGACCACCCGTGCCGCTTAGATGATCAGAGCAACGTTTTACCAAATGCGGCTTCGAAACACGAGGATCCATATATTTCATTAGCCCAATAAAGCACGCGGACTTCTACATATAATCAACACCTCACCCCACCAGGATTTGAACCCACGATCTTATAATTGTGACCGGGGAACGCTACCTCTGGGCCACCAGGACAATAAAAGCAGTCCTAGACTCTGCTATATTTCACACAAAGCCTGTTCAACGAGCTTATGGCGCTCTGAACCACTATAGGGAACCACCCGTGTCGCTTAGGTGATCAGAGCAATGTTTTACCAAATCCGGCCTGGAAACACGAGGATCCATATATATTTCATTAGCCCAATAAAGCACGCGGACTTCTACATATAATCAACACCTCACCCCACCAGGATTTGAACCCACGATCGTATAATTGTGACCGGGGAACGCCACCTCTGGGCCATTAGGACACTAAAAGCAGTCCTAGACTCTACTATATTTCACACAAAGCCTGTTCAACTACCTTATGGCGCCATGAACCTCTAATGGGGACCAGCCGTGCCGCTTGGGTGATCAGAGCAAAGTTTTACCAGATCCGGCTTGGAAACACGAGGATCCATATATATTTCATTAACCCAATAAAGCACTCGGACTTCTACATATAATCAATACCTCGCCCCACCAGGATTCGAACCCACGATCTTCTAATTATGACCAGGGATCGCTACCTCTGGGCCACCAGGACACTATAAGCAGTCCTAGACTCTACTATATATCAAACAAAGCAGATCAACGAGCTTATGGCGCCGTAAACCTCTAATGGGGACCATCCGTGCCGCTTATGTGATCAGAGCAACGTTTTACCAGATCCGGCTTGGAAACACGAGGATCCATATATATTTCATTAACCCAATAAAGCACTCGGACTTCTACATATAATCAATGCCTCACCCCACGAGGATTTGAAGCCACGATCTTATAATTGTGACCGGGGAACGCTACCTCTGGGCCACCAGGACAATAAAAGCAGTCCTAGACTCTCCTATATTTCACACAAAGCCTGTTCAACGAGCTTATAGCGCCGTGAACCTCTCATGGGGACCACCCGTGCCGCTTAGGTGATCAGAGCAACGTTTTACCAAATGCGGCTTCGAAACACGAGGATCCATATATATTTCATTAGCCCAATAAAGCACGCGGACTTCTACATATAATCAATACCTCACCCCACCAGGATTCGAACCCACGATCTTATAATTATGACCAGGGATCGCTACCTCTGGGCCACCAGGACACTATAAGCAGTCCTAGACTCTGTTATATTTCACACAAAGCCTGTTCAACGAGCTTATGGCGCTGTGAACCTCTAATGGGGACCATCCTTGCCGCTTAGGTGATCAGAGCAACGTTTTACCAAATCCGGCTTCGAAACACGAGGATCCATATATATTTCATTAGCCCAATTAAGCACGCAGACTTCTACATATAATCAACACCTCATCTCACCAGGATTCGAACCCACGATCTTATAACTGTGACCGAGGAACGCTACCTATGGGCCACCAGGACACTATAAGCAGTCCAAGACTCTGTTATATTTCACACAAAGCCTGTTCAACGAGCTTATGGCACAGTGAACCACTATAGGCGACCACCCGTGCCGCTTAGGTGATCAGGGCAACGTTTTACCAAATCCGGCTTGGAAACACGAGGATCCATATATATTTCATTAGCCCAATAGAGCACGCAGACTTCTACATATAATCAACACCTCACCCCACCAGGATTTGAACCCACGAACTTATAATTCTGACTGGGGAACGCTACCTGTGGGCCACCAGGACAATAAAAGCAGTCCTAGACTCTGCTATATTTCACACAAAGCCTGTTTAACGAGCTTATGGCGCCGTGAACCTCTAATGGGGACCACCCATGCCGCTTAGGTGATCAGAGCAACGTTTTACCAAATGCGGCTTCGAAACACGAGGATCCATATATATTTCATTAGCCCAATAAAGCACGCGGACTTCTACATATAATCAACACCTCACCCCACCAGGATTTGAACCCACGATCTTATAATTGTGACCAGGGAACGCTACCTCTGGGCCACCAGGACAATAAAAGCACTCCTAGACTCTGCTATATTTCACACAAAGCCTGTTCAACGAGCTTATGGCGCTGTGAACCACTATAGGGAACCACCCGTGTCGCTTAGGTGATCAGAGCAATGTTTTACCAAATCCGGCCTGGAAACACGAGGATCCATATATATTTCATTAGCCCAATAAAGCACGCGGACTTCTACATATAATCAACACCTCACCCCACCAAGATTTGAACCCACGATCTTATAATTGTAACTGGGGTATGCTACCTCTGGGCCACCGGGACAATAAAAGCAGTCCTAGACTCTACTATATATCAAACAAAGCCTGTTCAACGAGCTTATGGCGCCGTGAACCTCTAATGGGGACCACCCATGCCGCTTAGGTGATCAGAGCAACGTTTTACCAAATGCGGCTTCGAAACACGAGGATCCATATATATTTCATTAGCCCAATAAAGCACGCGGACTTCTACATATAATCAACACCTCACCCCACCAGGATTCGAACCCACGATCTTCTAATTATGACCAGGGATCGCTACCTCTGGGCCACCAGGACACTATAAGCAGTCCTAGACTCTACTATATATCAAACAAAGCCGATCAACGAGCTTATGGCGCCGTAAACCTCTAATGGGGACCATCTGTGCCGCTTATGTGATCAGAGCAACGTTTTACCAAATCCGGCTTGGAAACACGAGGATCCATATATATTTCATTAACCCAATAAAGCACTCGGACTTCTACATATAATCAATGCCTCACCCCACGAGGATTTGAAGCCACGATCTTATAATTGTGACCGGGGAACGCTACCTCTGGGCCACCAGGACACTATAAGCAGTCCTAGACTCTGTTATATTTCACATAAAGCCTGTTCAACGAGCTTATGTCACCGTGAACCACTATTGGGGACCACCCGTGCCGCTTAGGTGATCAGAGCAACGTTTTACCAGATCCGGCTTGGAAACACGAGGATCCATATATATTTCATTAACCCAATAAAGCACTCGGACTTCTACATATAATCAACACCTCACCCCACCAGGATTCAAACCCACGATCTTATAATTTTGACCGGGGTATGCTACCTCTTGGCCACCAGGACAATAAAAGCAGTCCTAGACTCAACTATATATCAAACAAAGCCGATCAACGAGCTTATGGCGCCGTAAACCTCTAATGGGGACCACCCGTGCCGCTTAGGTGATCAGAGCAACGTTTTACCAGATCCGGCTTCAAAACACGAGGATCCATATATATTAAATTTCCCCAATAAAGCACGCGGCTTCTCCATATAATCAACACCTCACCCCACCAGGATTCGAACCCACGATCTTCTAATTGTGACCGGGGAACGCTACCTCTGGGCCACCAGGACAATAAAAGCAGTCCTAGACTCTGCTAAATTTCAAACAAAGCCTGTTCAACGAGCTTATGGCGCTGTGAACCTCTAATGGGGACCATCCGTGCCGCTTAGGTGATCAGAGCAACGTATTACCAAATCCGACTTCGAAACACAAGGATCCATATATATTTCATTAGCCCAATAGAGCACGTGGACTTCTACATATAATCAACACCTCACTCCACCAGGATTCGAAACCACGATCTTGTAATTGTGACCGAGGAACGCTACCTATGGGCCACCAGGACACTATAAGCAGTCTTAGACTCTGATATATTTCACACAAATCCTGTTCAACGAGCTTATGGCGCTGTGAACCACTATAGGGGACCACCCGTGCTGCTTAGGTGATCAGAGCAACGTTTTATAGAATGCGGCTTCAAAACACGAGGATCCATATATATTTCATTAGCCCAATAAAGCACGCAGACTTCTACATATAATCAACGCCTCACCCCATCAGGATTTGAAGCCACGATCTTATAATTGTGACCGGGGAACGCTACGTCTGGGCCACCAGGACAATAAAAGCAGTCCTAGACACTGCTATATTTCATACAAAGCCTGTTCAAAGAGCTTATGGCGCCGTGAACCTCTCATGGGGACCACCCGTGCCGCTTAGGTGATCAGAGCAACGTTTTACCAAATGCTGCTTCGAAACACGAGGATCCATATATATTTCATTAGCCCAATAAATCATGCGGACTTCTACATATAATCAACACCTCACCCCACCAAGATTTAAACCCACGTTATTATAATTGTGACCGGGGAACGCTACCTCTGGGCCACCAGGATAATAAAAGCAGTCCTAGACTCTGCTATATTTCACACAAAGCCTGTTCAACGAGCTTATGGCGCCGTGAACCTCAAATGGGGACCACCCATGCCGCTTAGGTGATCAGAGCAACGTTTTACCAAATGCGGCTTCGAAACACGAGGATCCATATATATTTCATTAGCCCAATAAAGCACGCGGACTTCTACATCTAATGAACACCTCACCCCACCAGGATTTGAACCCACGATCTTATAATTGTGACCGGGGAACGCTACCTCTGGGCCACCAGGACAATAAAAGCAGTCCTAGACTCTGCTATATTTCACACGAAGCCTGTTCAACGAGCTTATGGCGCTGTGAACCACTATAGGGAACCACCCGTGTCGCTTAGGTGATCAGAGCAATGTTTTACCAAATCCGGCCTGGAAACACGAGGATCCATATATATTTCATTAGCCCAATAAAGCACGCGGACTTCTACATATAATCAACACCTCACCCCACCAGGATTTGAACCCACGATCGTATAATTGTGACCGGGGAACGCCACCTCTGGGCCATCAGGACACTAAAAGCAGTCCTAGACTCTACTATATTTCACACAAAGCCTGTTCAACTACCTTATGGCGCCATGAACCTCTAATGGGGACCACCCGTGCCGCTTGGGTGATCAGAGCAAAGTTTTACCAGATCCGGCTTGGAAACACGAGGATCCATATATATTTCATTAACCCAATAAAGCACGCGGACTTCTACATATAATCAACACCTCACCCCACCAGGATTCGAACCCACGATCTTCTAATTATGACCAGGGATCGGTACCTCTGGGCCACCAGGACACTATAAGCAGTCCTAGACTCTACTATATATCAAACAAAGCCGATCAACGAGCTTATGGCGCCGTAAACCTCTAATGGGGACCATCTGTGCCGCTTATGTGATCAGAGCAACGTTTTACCAAATCCGGCTTGGAAACACGAGGATCCATATATATTTCATTAACCCAATAAAGCACTCGGACTTCTACATATAATCAATGCCTCACCCCACGAGGATTTGAAGCCACGATCTTATAATTGTGACCGGGGAACGCTACCTCTGGGCCACCAGGACACTATAAGCAGTCCTAGACTCTGTTATATTTCACATAAAGCCTGTTCAACGAGCTTATGTCACCGTGAACCACTATTGGGGACCACCCGTGCCGCTTAGGTGATCAGAGCAACGTTTTACCAGATCCGGCTTGGAAACACGAGGAACCATATATATTTCATTAACCCAATAAAGCACTCGGACTTCTACATATAATCAACACCTCACCCCACCAGGATTCAAACCCACGATCTTAAAATTGTGACCGGGGTATGCTACCTCTTGGCCACCAGGATAATAAAAGCAGTCCTAGACTCAACTATATATCAAACAAAGCCGATCAACGAGCTTATGGCGCCGTAAACCTCTAATGGGGACCACCCGTGCCGCTTAGGTGATCAGAGCAACGTTTTACCAAATGCTGCTTCGAAACACGAGGATCCATATATATTTCATTAGCCCAATAAATCATGCGGACTTCTACATATAATCAACACCTCACCCCACCAGGATTTAAACCCACGTTATTATAATTTTGACCGGGGTATGCTACCTCTTGGCCACCAGGACAATAAAAGCAGTCCTAGACTCAACTATATATCAAACAAAGCCGATCAACGAGCTTATGGCGCCGTAAACCTCTAATGGGGACCATCCTTGCCGCTTAGGTGATCAGAGCAACGTTTTCCCAAATCCGGCTTCGAAACACGAGGATCCATATATATTTCATTAGCACAATTAAGCACGCAGACTTCTACATATAATCAACACCTCATCTCACCAGGATTCGAACCCACGATCTTATAATTGTGACCGAGGAACGCTACCTATGGGCCACCAGGACACTATAAGCAGTCCAAGACTCTGTTATATTTCACACAAAGCCTGTTTAACGAGCTTATGGCACCGTGAACCACTATAGGCGACCACCCGTGCCGCTTAGGTGATTAGGGCAACGTTTTACCAAATCCGGCTTGGAAACACGAGGATCCATATATATTTCATTAGCCCAATAGAGCACGCGGACTACTACATATAATCAACACCTCACCCCACCAGGATTTGAACCCACGAACTTATAATTCTGACTGGGGAACGCTACCTGTGGGCCACCAGGACAATAAAAGCAGTCCTAGACTCTGCTATATTTCACACAAAGCCTGTTTAACGAGCTTATGGCGCCGTCAACCTCTAATGGGGACCATCCGTGCAGCTTATGTGATCAGAGCAACGTTTTATCAGATCCGGCTTGGAAACACGAGGATCCATATATATTTCATTAACCCAATAAAGCACTCGGACTTCTACATATAATCAATCCCTCACCCCACGAGGATTTGAAGCCACGATCTTATAATTGTGACCGGGGAACGCTACCTCTGGGCCACCAGGACAATAAAAGCAGTCCTAGACTCTCCTATATTTCACACAAAGCCTGTTCAACGAGCTTATAGCGCCGTGAACCTCTCATGGGGACCACCCGTGCCGCTTAGGTGATTAGAGCAACGTTTTACCAAATGCGGCTTCGAAACACGAGGATCCATATATATTTCATTAGCCCAATAAAGCACGCGGACTTCTACATATAATCAATACCTCACCCCACCAGGATTCGAACCCACGATCTTATAATTATGACCAGGGATCGCTACCTCTGGGCCACCAGGACACTATAAGCAGTCCTAGACTCTGTTATATTTCACACAAAGCCTGTTCAACGAGCTTATGGCGCTGTGAACCTCTAATGGGGACCATCCTTGCCGCTTAGGTGATCAGAGCAACGTTTTCCCAAATCCGGCTTCGAAACACGAGGATCCATATATATTTCATTAGCCCAATTAAGCACGCAGACTTCTACATATAATCAACACCTCATCTCACCAGGATTCGAACCCACGATCTTATAATTGTGACCGAGGAACGCTACCTATGGGCCACCAGGACACTATAAGCAGTCCAAGACTCTGTTATATTTCACACAAAGCCTGTTTAACGAGCTTATGGCACCGTGAACCACTATAGGCGACCACCCGTGCCGCTTAGGTGATCAGGGCAACGTTTTACCAAATCCGGCATGGAAACACGAGGATCCATATATATTTCATTAGCCCAATAGAGCACGCGGACTTCTACATATAATCAACACCTCACCCCACCAGGATTTGAACCCACGAACTTATAATTCTGACTGGGGAACGCTACCTGTGGGCCACCAGGACAATAAAAGCAGTCCTAGACTCTGCTATATTTCACACAAAGCCTGTTTAACGAGCTTATGGCGCCGTGAACCTCTAATGGGGACCACCCGTGCCGCTTAGGTGATCAGAGCAACGTTTTACCAAATCGGCTTCGAAACACGAGGATCCATATATATTTCATTAGCCCAATAAAGCACGCGGACTTCTACATATAATCAACACCTCACCCCACCAGGATTCGAACCCACGATCTTATAATTGTGACCAGGGAACGCTACCTCTGGGGCACCAGCACAATAAAAGCAGTCCTAGACTCTACTATATATCAAACAAAGCCTGTTCAACGAGCTTATGGCGCCGTGAACCTCTAATGGGGACCACCCGTGCTGCTTAGGTGATCAGAGCAACGTTTTACCAAATGCGGCTTCAAAACACGAGGATCCATATATATTTAATTTCCCAAATAAAGCACGAGGCTTCTACATATAATCAACACCTCACCCCACCAGGATTCGAACCCACGATCTTCTAATTGTGACCGGGGAACGCTACCTCTGGGCCACCAGGACAATAAAAGCAGTCCTAGACTCTGCAATATTTCACACAAAGCCTGTTCAACGAGCTTATGGCGCTGTGAACCTCTAATGGGGACCATCCGTGCCGCTTAGGTGATCAGAGCAACGTTTTACCAAATCCGGCTTCGAAACACAAGGATCCATCTATATTTCATTAGCCCAATAGAGCACGCAGTCTTCTACATATAATCAACACCTCACTCCACCAGGATTCGAACCCACGATCTTATAATTTTGACCTGGGAACGCTACGTCTGGGCCACCAGGACAATAAAAGCAGTCCTAGACACTGCTATATTTCACACAAAGCCTGTTCAACGAGCTTATGGCGCCGTGAACCTCTCATGGGGACCACCCGTGCCGCTTAGGTGATCAGAGCAACGTTTTACCAAATGCTGCTTCGAAACACGAGGATCCATATATATTTCATTAGCCCAATAAAGCACGCGGACTTCTACATATAATCAACACCTCACCCCACCAGGATTTAAACCCACGATCTTTTAATTGTGACCGGGGAACGCTACCTCTGGGCCACCAGGATAATAAAAGCAGTCCTAGACTCTGCTATATATCACACAAAGCCTGTTCAACGAGCTTATGGCGCCGTGAACCTCTAATGGGGACCACCCGTGCCGCTTAGGTGATCAGAGCAACGTTTTACCAAATGAGGCTTCAAAACACGAGGATCCATATATATTTCATTAGCCAAATAAAGCACGCGGACTTCTTCATATAATCAACACCTCACCTCACCAGGATTCGAACCCAAGATCTTATAACTGTGACTGAGGAACGCTACCTATGGGCCACCAGGACACTATAAGCAGTCCTAGACTCTGTTATATTTCACACAAAGCCTGTTCAATGAGCTTATGGCACCGTGAATCTCTTAATGGGGACTACCTGTGTCGCTTAGGTGATCAGAGCAACGTTTTACCAAATCCTCGAAGTTTCAAACACGAGGATCCATATATATTTCATTAGCCCAATAGAGCACGCAGTCTTCTACATATAATCAACACCTCACTCCACCAGGATTCGAACCCACGATCTTATAATTGTGACCGAGGAACGCTACCTATGGGCCACCAGGACACTATAAGCAGTCCTAGACTCTGTTATATTTCACACAAATCCTGTTCAACGAGCTTATGGCGCTGTGAACCACTATAGGGGACCACCCGTGCCGCTCAGGCGATCAGAGCAATGTTTTATCAAATGCGGCTTCAAAACACGAGGATCCATATATATTTCATTAGCCCAATAAAGCACGCGGACTTCTACATATAATCAACGCCTCACCCCACCAGGATTTGAAGCCACGATCTTATAATTTTGACCTGGGAACGCTACGTCTGGGCCACCAGGACAATAAAAGCAGTCCAAGACACTGCTATATTTCACACAAAGCCTGTTCAACGAGCTTATGGCGCCGTGAACCTCTCATGGGGACCACCCGTGCCGCTTAGGTGATCAGAGCAACGTTTTACCAAATGCTGCTTCGAAACACGAGGATCCATATATATTTCATTAGCCCAATAAAGCACGCGGACTTCTACATATAATCAACACCTCACCCCACCAGGATTCGCACCCACGATCTTATAATTGTGACCAGGGAACGCTACCTCTGGGCCACCAGGACAATAAAAAGCAGTCCTAGACTCTGCTATATTTCACACAAAGCCTGTTCAACGAGCTTATGGCGCCGTGAACCCTAATGGGGACCACCCGTGCCGCTTAGGTGATCAGAGCAACGTTTTACCAAATGCGGCTTCAAACACGAGGATCCATATATATTTCATTAGCCCAATAAAGCACGCGGACTTCTTCATATAATCAACACCTCACTCCACCAGGATTCGAACCCACGATCTTATAATTGTGACCGAGGAACGCTACCTATGGGCCACCAGGACACTATAAGCAGTCCTAGACTCTGTTATATTTCACACAAGTCCTGTTCAACGAGCTTATGGCACCGTGAATCTCTAATGGGGACCACCCGTGTCGCATAGGTGATCAGAGCAACGTTTTACCAAATCCGGCTTCGAAACACGAGGATCCATATATATTTCATTAGCCCAATTAAGCACGCGGACTTCTACATAAAATCAACACCTCATCCCACCAGGATTCGAAACTCACGATCTTATAACTGCAGACCGAGGAACGCTACCTATGGGCCACCAGATTAGCCATATAAACAGTCCTAGACTCTGTTATTTCACACAAATCCTGTTCAACGAGCTTATGGCGCTGTGAACCTCTAATGGGGACCACCAGTGCCGCTTAGGTGATCAGAAACACGAGGATCCATATATATTTTATTAGCCCAATAAAGCACGCGGATTTCTACATATAATCAACACCTCACCCCACCAGGATTTGAACCCACGATCTTATAATTGTGACCGGGGAACGCTACCTCTGGGCCACCAGGAAAATAAAAGCAGTCCTAAACTCTGCTATATTTCACACTAAGACTGTTCAACGAGCTTATGGCGCCGTGAACCTCTAATGGGGACCACCCATGCCGCTTAGGTGATCAGAACAACGTTTTACCACATGCGGCTTCAAAACACGAGGATCCATATATATTTCAATAGCCCAATAAGGCACGCGGACTTCTACATATAATCAATACCTCACCCCACCAGGATTCGAACCCACGATCTTCTAATTGTGACCAGGGAACGCTACCTCTGGGCCACCAGGACAATAAAAGCTGTCCTAGACTCTGCTATATTTCACACAAAGCCTGTTCAACGAGCTTATGGCGCTGTGAACCTCTAATGGGGACCATCCGTGCCGCTTAGGTGATCAGAGCAACGTTTTACCAAATTGGGCTTCGAAACACGAGGATCCATATATATTTCATTAGCCCAATTAAGCACGCGGACTTCTACATTTAATCAACACCTCATCCCACCAGGATTCGAACCCACGATCTTATAATTGTGACTGGGGAACGCTACCTGTGGGCCACCAGGACAATAAAAGCAGTCCTAGACTCTGCTATATTTCACACAAAGCCTGTTTAACGAGCTTATGGCGCCGTGAACTCTAATGGGGACCACCCATGCCGCTAGGGGTGATCAGAGCAACGTTTTACCAAATGCGGCTTCGAAACAGGAGGATCCATATATATTTCATTAGCCCAATAAAGCACGCGGACTTCTACGTATAATCAACACCTCACCCCACCAGGATTTGAACCCACGATCTTATAATTGTGACCGGGGAATGCTACCTCTGGGCCACCAGGACAATAAAAGCACTCCTAGACTCTGCTACATTTCACACAAAGCCTGTTCAACGAGCTTATGGCGCTGTGAACCACTATAGTGAACCACCCGTGTCGCTTAGGTGATCAGAAAAATGTTTTACCAAATCCGGCCTGGAAACACGAGGATCCATATATATTTCATTAGCCCAATAAAGCACGCGGACTTCTACATATAATCAACACCTCACCCCACCAGGATTTGAACCCACGATCTTATAATTGTGACCGGGGAACGCTTCCTCTGGGCCAGCAGGACACTAAAAGCAGTCCTAGACTCTAGTAAATTTCACACAAAGCCTGTTCAACGACCTTATGGCGCCATGAACCTCTAATGGGGACCACCCGTGCCGCATGGGTGATCAGAGCAACGTTTTACCAGATCCGGCTTGGAAACACGAGGATCCATATATATTTCATTAACCCAATAGGGTGTGTCATAGGAGGGAAGATCAGCTAAAACTAATGGCCCATCACTTTTTTGGTAGATTTTAGTGTATATAAACAGAAAATAATTTCAGTTTCAATATTTTGCAACCTTTTGCTAGGTAAATTTTAGCGTGAAATTTATCGAAAATCTAACGTACAGCTGCATTATTAGTGCATTACAATTAAATAGTGAACATTGCTTTCTGACTTCATTCTTAACAACCCAACTAACAATATTTTTTTTCTGTTTCAGATTCTGATGCATTTATAAGTTGATAATATTTGCGATGGCTGCTTGTGTCAGGACGAGCAACCAAAAATCCAGCCATCTCAGTCACTATCTTGGGTCTGGGAGAGAGCTCCTGAAGTCGGAGTTGCCTACATTGAGAGATGCTTTGAGATACGGTGTTTTAATCAGGCAAATCAGTGAAAAGAACCAAAGAAATTACACAAACAAAGACATTACCAGTGATATGACCAAAGCTGTCTTGGCACATTACACTCTGGCTAACGCTCAGTTCAAGCCTTCAGTCATAACAAGTCAGAAGAAGATTAGTGAGAGACTGCTAACCAGTTGGGAAAAGGCAAGAGATATCTCTCTTGGGAGAGGAAAACTTGCAGTTAAGGACAGCTTTGCTACAACTGACCAGTTATTTGACATAATTACTTGGTAAGTGCCCAATTGTTCTCTGTCCTGAGTTTGGATGCGATCGTGACTGTAAATCCGAGGCCCACATCTCCTGTATTTGCAAGCGAACTGAAGATTCCTGTGATCGAACTGGCATTTGTCAAAGCACAGAGAGAGAAGACTGGCAGTATAGGGGCTCTCATGATTTCTAGCCAAGATATTCCGGAGTCCAAGAGACAGGAGGCTGCCACAGAGAGACAGAAGAGGAGAAGAGTTGCCGAGGAAAAGAGACTTGAGAAGGCCCAGGATGAGGTAAAAAAGGCTGATGATTGGAGTCAAGCTGATTCAGAGTTTAATGACTTCCCCATGGCTGATCCGAGTGCTGACCAGGAGAGTGGTGACTTTGTCCCTAACCCAGAAAATAATGATCCCAAACCTTGCAGGCATAAGATTCGAAATAGGAAAGATATCCCGAGCATAGCTCTGGCCAGCATGCGACACCACACTGGTCTCAGAGAAACTGCAAAGATAGCAACAGCTGCCTGGATTGACGGTGGTTTGATAACACCTGATGATGTTCACCTGGTGATAGATCATAACAAAGTAAGGAGAGCTCAGGAGAAACTTGTGAGTAACCTAGAAGAGGAGTTTGATAAGGGGATAAGAGAAAATGGAATCAATTGTTTGTTCTTTGATGGGAGAAGGGATGACACTAAAGTGTTCATGAAATTGGAGATTCTGACAAGTTGTTCCCTGCCATGGTGAAGGAGGAACACTACTCCTGCTGCAGTGAACCAGGAGGGAAGTATTTGTGGCATTTCACTCCAGAGAAAGATGACATCAGGAAACCAGCTGAGATAGTGGCAGATAACATTGTGAACTGGCTCAGAGAGAGGAACGTAGACCAGACCCTGCAGGCCATTGGAGGGGACAGCACCAACACGAACACAGGGTGGCAAGGGGGGATCATACAGTGGATAGAGCGGAAGATTGGGAGGAAGCTGGTCTGGATTGTTTGTGACCTCCACACCAACGAGTTGCCACTCAGACATCTGATCCAGGAGCTGGATGGCAAGACTCTTTCAAACAACAGATGGTCTGGTCTTCTTGGCAAGATGCTGGACTCTGCCACTGAGTTAGAAATAAATCCGAGCTTTTGACAGTAAATCACAGTTGGCCTCCACTCGTTGAGCTTGGTACATACTGTCATTGGACGACCTTGAGTACTGACCAGTACTATGGTTACATGATTTGCAGTGCCATCAAAACTGGGGTCATGCTCGATAGACTTGCTTACCTGCAGATAGGTCCAGTCTTACATTCTATGTGGGCTCACAACGGCTCTCAGGTTCTGCAGAATTTGGGTCGCTCATCATAAACTGAAAGGGAACCAGCTTCACAACCTGAGACTTATTGTCCAATTCATCGTGAGTGTCTACTTGCCAAATTGGTTCAACACCAAGGTCAAGTCATCGTTCTCCGAAGGTCCGAGGCATGCTCTCTTCCAGCTTGAGCTCCTGAGGAGTCAGCCAAGGAAGGTTGTTCAGATTGTGGAGCAGACTGTGAGGAGATCTTCCTGGTATGCTCATCCTGAGGCAGTTCTGCAGACAATGCTCTGCAGTAAGGATGAGGAGGAGAGAAGAGTGGCAGTCAAAAAGATCTTGGATATGAGACTTATGAGAGGATCTGGGCATGACGAATCAGTTGGTGACGATTCCTTCAGGGTCAGGAAGACTCCTGAAGTCAATCTAGGTGCCAAGACCCTCACTGATCTCATAGATCTGGATAACATCCAGGCTGGCAGTGAGCCCCCCCTTACCTGCAGCCTCACCAATGTTCAAGTCAGAGCAGAGCTTTCCTGGACAACCCCATGCATGTCCCTGCCTGGCCCTCGCACACCCAGAGTATAGAGCGTTGTGTACAGCAAGTGAGCGAGGCCAGCAGTCACGTGTACAGCCAGGAGAGGAGGGAAGGCTACATCCGAGCTCAGGTGGTCAGCAGGGAGGTGATGAGTAGAAACAGAAGCAAGAAAGACATGTTCTCTATGGTGTGCAGCAACACCGAGTCGTAGTAGTAAAACCGGTTTTTGTATTTGATGATTTTGTTTTCTAAAGGAATATTAAATTTAATAATTGTGTCAAGATCATTCGTTTCACTATTCTGGATCATTTTCATCCTAATAAATTAACCTGATACATTTACTTTACTTTAAATAAGCTATTTAGTGGTGTTGGTAAAAGGGTGGGAATACTGAATTTTCATAAGATTTCAAGTTAAAATTTACCTAGCAAAAAATGAAAACTTTTCAAATCTTAAGATATCACATGATTCTGCACATAGAACTACATCATTAATACCATGGGCCGATTTTTCAAACTCAACAATAAAAATTCGCCTCCGTATGACACACCCTATTAACCCAATAAAGCACGCGGACTTCTACATATAATCAACACCTCACCCCACCAGGATTTGAACCCACGATCTTATAATTGTGACCGGGGAACGCTACCTCTGGGCAATCAGGACACTAAAAGCAGTCCTAGACTCTACTATATTTCACACAAAGTCTGTTCAACGACCTTATGGCACCATGAACCTCTAATGGGGACCACCCATGCCGCTTAGGTGATCAGAGCAACGTTTTACCAGATCCGGCTTGGAAACACGAGGATCCATATATATTTCATTAACCCAATAAAGCACTCGGACTTCTACATATAATCAACACCTCACCCCACCAGGATTCAAACCCACGATCTTATAATTGTGACCGGGGTATGCTACCTCTGGGCCACCAGGACAATAAAAGCAGTGCTAGACTCTACTATATATCAAACAAAGCCTGTTCAACGAGCTTATGGCGCCGTGAACCTCTAATGGGGACCATCCGTGCCGCTTAGGTGATCAGAGCAACGTCTTACCAAATCCGGCTTCGAAACACAAGGATCCATATATATTTCATTAGCCCAATAGTGCAGGCGGACTTCTACATATAATCAACACCTCACTCCACCAGGATTCGAACCCACGATCTTATAATTGTGACTGAGGAACGCTACCTATGGGCCACCAGGACACTATAAGCAGTCCTAGACTCTGTTATATTTCACACAAATCCTGTTCAACGAGCTTATGGCGCTGTGAACCACTATAGGGGACCACCCGTGCCGCTTAGGTGATCAGAGCAACGTTTTATCAAATGCGGCTTCAAAACACGAGGATCCATATATATTTCATTAGCCCAATAAAGCACGCGGACTTCTACATATAATGAACGCCTCACCCCACCAGGATTTGAAGCCACGATCTTATAATTTTGACCTGGGAACGCTACGTCTGGGCCACCAGGACAATAAAATCAGTCCTAGACACTGCTATATTTCACACAAAGCCTGTTCAACGAGCTTATGGCGCCGTGAACCTCTCATTGGGATCACCCGTGCCGCTTAGGTGATCAGAGCAACGTTTTACGAAATGCGGCTTGCAAATACGAGGATCCATATATATTTCATTAGCCCAATAAAGCACGCGGACTTCTTCATATAATCAACACCTCACCTCACCAGGATTCGAACCCACGATCTTCTAATTGTGACCGGGGAACGCTACCTCTGGGCCACCAGGACACTAAAAGCAGTCCTAGACTCTGCTATATTTCACACAAAGCCTGTTCATTGAGCTTATGGCACCGTGAATCTCTAATGGGGACCACCCGTGCCGCTTAGGTGATCAGAGCAACGTTTTACCAAATGCAGCTTCGAAACACGAGGATCCATATATATTTCATTAGCCCAATAAAGCACGCGTACTTCTACATATAAACAACACCTCACCCCACCAGGATTTGAACCCACGATCTTATAATTGTGACCGGGGAACGCTACCTCTGGGCCACCAGGAAAATAAAAGCAGTCCTAAACTCTGCTATATTTCACATTAAGCCTGTTCAACGAGCTTATGGCGCCGTGAACCTCTAATGGGGACAACCCATGCCGCTTAGGTGATCAGAGCAACGTTTTACCACCTGCGGCTTCAAAACACGAGGATCCATATATATTTCATTAGCCCAATAAAGCACGCGGACTTCTACATATAATCAATACCTCACCCCACCAGGATTCGAACCCACGATCTTCTAATTGTGACCGGGGAACGCTACCTCTGGGCCACCAGGACAATAAAAGCAGTCCTAGACTCTGCTATATTTCACACAAAGCCTGGTCAACGAGCTTATGGCGCTGTGAACCTCTAATGGGGACCATCCGTGCTGCTTAGGTGATCAGAGCAACGTTTTACCAAATCCGGCTTCGAAACACGAGGATCCATATATATTTCATTAGCCCAATTAAGCACGCGGACTTCTACATATAATCAACACCTCATCCCACCAGGATTCGAACCCACGATCTTATAAATGTTACCGAGGAACGCTACCTATGGGCCACCAGGACACTATAAGCAGTCCTAGAGTCTGTTATATTTCACACAAAGCCTGTTCAACGAGCTTATGGCACCGTGAACCACTATAGGTGACCACCCGTGCCGCTTAGGTGATCAGGACAACGTTTTACCAAATCCGGCTTGGAAACACGAGGATCCATATATATTTCATTAGCCCAATAAGGCACGCGGAATTCTACATATAATCAACACCTCACCCCACCAGGATTTGAACCCACGATCTTATAATTGTGACCGGGGAAAGCTACCTCTGGGCCACCAGGACAATAAAAGCAGTCCTAGACTCTGCTATATTTCACACAAAGCATGTTTAACGAGCTAATGGCGCCGTGAACCTCTAATGGGGACCACCCGTGCCGCTTAGATGATCAGAGCAACGTTTTACCAAATGCGGCTTCGAAACACGAGGATCCATATATGTTTCATTAGCCCAATAAGGCACGCGGACTTCAACATATAATCAACACCTCACCCCACCAGGATTTGAACCCACGAACTTGTAATTGCGACTGGGGAACGCTACCTGTGGGCCACCAGGACAATAAAAGCAGTCCTAGACCCTGCTATATTTCACACAAAGCCTGTTTAACGAGCTTATGGCGCCGTGAACCTCTAATGGGGACCACCCATGCCGCTTAGGTGATCAGAGCAACGTTTTACCAAATGCGGCTTCGAAACACGAGGATCCATATATATTTCATTAGCCCAATAAAGCACGAGGACTTCTACATATAATCAACACCTCACCTAACCAGGATTCAAACCAATGATCTTATAATTGTGACCTGGGTATGCTACCTCTGGGCCATCAGGACAATAAAAGCAGTTCTAGACTCTACTATATTTCACACAAAGCCTGTTCAACGAGCTTATGGCGCCGTGAACCTCTCATGGGGACCACCTGTGCCGCTTAGGTGATCAGAGCAACGTTTTACCAAATGCGGCTTCGAAACACGAGGATCCATATATATTTCATTAGCCCAATAAAGCACGCGGACTTCTACATATAATCAACGCCTCACCCCACCAGGATTTGAACCCACGATCTTATAATTGTGACCGGGGAACGCTACCTCTGGGCCATCAGGATAATAAAAGCAGTCCTAGACTCTGCTATATTTCACACAAAGCCTGTTCAACGAGCTTATGGCGCCGTGAACCCTTCATGGGCACCACCCGTGCCGCTTATTGATCAGAGCAACGTTTTACCAAATGCGGCTTCGAAACACGAGGATCCATATATATTTCATTAGCCCAATAAAGCACGCGGACTTCTACATATAATCAACATCTCACCCCACCAGGATTTAAACCCACGATCTTATAATTGTGACCGGGGAACGCTACCTCTGGGCCTCCAGGATAATAAAAGCAGTCCTAGACTCTGCTATATTTCACACAAAGCCTGTTCAACGAGCTTATGGCACCGTGAACCACTATAGGTGACCACACGTGCCGCTTAGGTGATCAGGACAACGTTTTACCAAAACCGGCTTGGAAACACGAGGATTCATATATATTTCATTAGCCCAATAAAGCACGCGGAATTCTACATATAATCAAGAACCTCACCCCACCAGGATTTGAACCCACGATCTTATAATTGTGACCGGGGAAAGCTACCTCTGGGCCACCAGGACAATAAAATCAGTCCTAGACTCTGCTATATTTCACACAAATCCTGTTTAACGAGCTAATGGCGCAGTGAGCCTCTAATGGGGACCACCCGTGCCGCTTAGATGATCAGAGCAACGTTTTATCAAATGCGGCTTCAAAACACGAGGATCCATATATATTTCATTAGCCCAATAAAGCACGCGGACTTCTACATATAATGAACGCCTCACCCCACCAGGATTTGAAGCCACGATCTTATAATTTTGACCTGGGAACGCTACGTCTGGGCCACCAGGACAATAAAATCAGTCCTAGACACTGCTATATTTCACACAAAGCCTGTTCAACGAGCTTATGGCGCCGTGAACCTCTCATTGGGATCACCCGTGCCGCTTAGGTGATCAGAGCAACGTTTTACCAAATGCGGCTTGCAAATACGAGGATCCATATATATTTCATTAGCCCAATAAAGCACGCGGACTTCTTCATATAATCAACACCTCACCTCACCAGGATTCGAACCCACGATCTTCTAATTGTGACCGGGGAACGCTACCTCTGGGCCACCAGGAAAATAAAAGCAGTCCTAGACTCTGCTATATTTCACACAAAGCCTGTTCATTGAGCTTATGGCACCGTGAATCTCTAATGGGGACCACCCGTGCCGCTTAGGTGATCAGAGCAACGTTTTACCAAATGCAGCTTCGAAACACGAGGATCCATATATATTTCATTAGCCCAATAAAGCACGCGTACTTCTACATATAATCAACACCTCACCCACCAGGATTCGAACCCACGATCTTATAATTGTGACCGGGGAACGCTACCTCTGGGCCACCAGGAAAATAAAAGCAGTCCTAAACTCTGCTATATTTCACATTAATCCTGTTCAACGAGCTTATGGCCCCGTGAACCACTATAGGTGACCACCCGTGCCGCTTAGGTAATCAGGACAACGTTTTACCAAATCCGGCTTGGAAACACGAGGATCCATATATATTTCATTAGCCCAATAAAGCACGCGGACTTCTATATATAATCAATACCTCACCCCACCAGGATTCGAACCCACGATCTTCTAATTGTGACCGGGGAACGCTACCTCTGGGCCACCAGGACAATAAAAGCAGTCCTAGACTCTGCTATATTTCACACAAAGCCTGGTCAACGAGCTTATGGCACTGTGAACCTCTAATGGGGACCATCCGTGCTGCTTAGGTGATCAGAGCAACGTTTTACCAAATCCGGCTTCGAAACACGAGGATCCATATATATTTCATTAGCCCAATTAAGCACGCGGACTTCTACATATAATCAACACCTCATCCCACCAGGATTCGAACCCACGATCTTATAAATGTGACCGAGGAACGCTACCTATGGGCCACCAGGACACTATAAGCAGTCCTAGAGTCTGTTATATTTCACACAAAGCCTGTTCAACGAGCTTATGGCACCGTGAACCACTATAGGTGACCACCCGTGCCGCTTAGGTGATCAGGACAACGTTTTACCAAATCCGGCTTGGAAACACGAGGATCCATATATATTTCATTAGCCCAATAAGGCACGCGGAATTCTACATATAATCAACACCTCACCCCACCAGGATTTGAACCCACGATCTTATAATTGTGACCGGGGAAAGCTACCTCTGGGCCTCCAGGACAATAAAATCAGTCCTAGACACTGCTATATTTCACACAAAGCCTGTTCAACGAGCTTATGGCGCCGTGAACCTCTCATTGGGATCACCCGTGCCGCTTAGGTGATCAGAGCAACGTTTTACCAAATGCGGCTTGCAAATACGAGGATCCATATATATTTCATTAGCCCAATAAAGCACGCGGACTTCTTCATATAATCAACACCTCACCTCACCAGGATTCGAACCCACGATCTTCTAATTGTGACCGGGGAACGCTACCTCTGGGCCACCAGGACACTAAAAGCAGTCCTAGACTCTGCTATATTTCATACAAAGCCTGTTCATTGAGCTTATGGCACCGTGAATCTCTAATGGGGACCACCCGTGCCGCTTAGGTGATCAGAGCAACGTTTTACCAAATGCAGCTTCGAAACACGAGGATCCATATATATTTCATTAGCCCAATAAAGCACGCGTACTTCTACATATAAACAACACCTCACCCCACCAGGATTTGAACCCACGATCTTATAATTGTGACCGGGGAACGCTACCTCTGGGCCACCAGGAAAATAAAAACAGTCCTAAACTCTGCTATATTTCACATTAAGCCTGTTCAACGAGCTTATGGCGCCGTGAACCTCTAATGGGGACAACCCATGCCGCTTAGGTGATCAGAGCAACGTTTTACCACCTGCGGCTTCAAAACACGAGGATCCATATATATTTCATTAGCCCAATAAAGCACGCGGACTTCTACATATAATCAATACCTCACCCCACCAGGATTCGAACACACGATCTTCTAATTGTGACCGGGGAACGCTACCTCTGGGCCACCAGGACAATAAAAGCAGTCCTAGACTCTGCTATATTTCACACAAAGCCTGGTCAACGAGCTTATGGCGCTGTGAACCTCTAATGGGGACCATCCGTGCTGCTTAGGTGATCAGAGCAACGTTTTACCAAATCCGGCTTCGAGCACGAGGATCCCATATATATTTCATTAGCCCAGTAAGCACGCGGACTTCTACATATAATCAACACCTCATCACAGAGTTCGAACCCACGATCTTACTCGTACCGAGGAACGCTACCTATGGGCCACCAGGACACTATAAGCAGTCCTAGAGTCTGTTATATTTCACACAAAGCCTGTTCAACGAGCTTATGGCACCGTGAACCACTATAGGTGACCACCCGTGCCGCTTAGGTGATCAGGACAACGTTTTACCAAATCCGGCTTGGAAATACGAGGATCCATATATATTTCATTAGCCCAATAAGGCACGCGGAATTCTACATATAATCAACACCTCACCCCACCAGGATTTGAACCCACGATCTTATAATTGTGACCGGGGAAAGCTACCTCTGGGCCACCAGGATAATAAAAGCAGTCCTAGACTCTGCTATATTTCACACAAAGCCTGTTCAACGAGCTTATGGCGCCGTGAACCTCAAATGGGGACCACCCGTGCCGCTTAGGTGATCAGAGCAACGTTTTACCAAATGCGGCTTCAAAACACGAGGATCCATATATATTTCATTAGCCCAATAAAGCACGCAGACTTCAATATATAATCAACACCTCACCCCACCAGGATTTGAACCCACGAACTTGTAATTGCGATTGGGGAACGCTACCTGTGGGCCACCAGGACAATAAAAGCAGTCCTAGACCCTGCTATATTTCACACAAAGCCTGTTTAACGAGCTTATGGCGCCGTGAACCTCTAATGGGGACCACCCATGCCGCTTAGGTGATCAGAGCAACGTTTTACCAAATGCGGCTTCGAAACACGAGGATCCATATATATTTCATTAGCCCAATAAAGCACGAGGACTTCTACATATAATCAACACCTCACCTAACCAGGATTCAAACCAATGATCTTATAATTGTGACCTGGGTATGCTACCTCTGGGCCATCAGGACAATAAAAGCAGTTCTAGACTCTACTATATTTCACACAAAGCCTGTTCAACGAGCTTATGGCGCCGTGAACCTCTCATGGGGACCACCTGTGCCGCTTAGGTGATCAGAGCAACGTTTTACCAAATGCGGCTTCGAAACACGAGGATCCATATATATTTCATTAGCCCAATAAAGCACGCGGACTTCTAGATATAATCAACGCCTCACCCCACCAGGATTTGAACCCACGATCTTATAATTGTGACCGGGGAACGCTACCTCTGGGCCATCAGGATAATAAAAGCAGTCCTAGACTCTGCTATATTTCACACAATGCCTGTTCAACGAGCTTATGGCGCCGTGAACCTTTCATGGGCACCACCCGTGCCGCTTATTGATCAGAGCAGCGTTTTACCAAATGCGGCTTCGAAACACGAGGATCCATATATATTTCATTAGCCCAATAAAGCACGCGGACTTCTACATATAATCAACATCTCACCCCACCAGGATTTAAACCCACGATCTTATAATTGTGACCGGGGAACGCTACCTCTGGGCCACCAGGATAATAAAAGCAGTCCTAGACTCTGCTATATTTCACACAAAGCCTGTTCAACGAGCTTATGGCGCCGTGAACCTCAAATGGTGACCACCCGTGCCGCTTAGGTGATCAGAGCAACGTTTTACCAAATGCGGCTTCAAAACACGAGGATCCATATATATTTCATTAGCCCAATAAAGCACGCAGACTTCAATATATAATCAACACCTCACCCCACCAGGATTTGAACCCACGATCTTCTAATTGTGACCGGGGAACGCTACCTCTGGGCCACCAGGACAATAAAAGCAGTCCTAGACTCTGCTATATTTCACACAAAGCCTGTTCAATGAGCTTATGGCACCGTGAATCTCTAATGGGGACAACCCATGCCGCTTAGGTGATCAGAGCAACGTTTTACCACATGCGGCTTCAAAACACGAGGATCCATATATATTTCATTAGCCCAATAAAGCACGCGGACTTCTACATATAATCAATACCTCACCCCACCAGGATTCGAAACCACGATCTTATAACTGTGACCGTGGAACGCTACCTATGGGCCACCAGGACACTATAAGCAGTCCTAGACTCTATATTTCACACAAAGCCTGTTCAACGAGCTTATGGCACCGTGAACCACTATAGAGAGTGACACCGTGCCGCTTGGTAATCAAGGACAA
>NW_024715077.1:0-1318 GCF_018991925.1 Homarus americanus
AATTTTTTATGCTGAGGTAACCCTCTAACTCAACTAATCCGACTTAACCGAACCTACTTTAACCTGAGCAAACTAACTTAACCTAACCTGCTAACCTCACCTCATCCTACCCAACCCAACCCAAAGCCGTGTACAAGACGTGTGGCAACAAGTACGATTCCAGTGTCCTACCAAATGATAATATATTCTCAGACAACTGCAACTTGTGAAGGATAATCTCATCAGGAAGAGGGCCGAGGCGGGTAAGGACTTTGAGATATCTCCCTTGAGGCTTATGATATATTTTGAGATATCTCCCTGAGGCTAATGATATATTTTGAGATATCTCCCCTGAAGCTGGTGTTGTATCTCGCGAAATCCCTTAAAACACGAGAGCCTCCGAGACAATGTTTATGTGTCAACTTTGTCCAAGGAATATGTGGAACAGAATATGACGCAGCTACTGTTTTGACAACGACGGCACACACTGATATATTCACCCAGGTGTGTGTGTGTGTGTGTGTGTGCTGACATTACACACACACACACACACACACACACACACACACACACACACACACACACACACACACAGGTTGCCTTACTTGTCATATGAAAATTAATTTTAAGTTCAAATTCTCTTTACCCAAAAATCCTTCACTGGATTCCTTGCACTTCATCTTAAAACACCTCGAAGCTGAGTGTCTTTGCCTGTAAATACTCGGGAAATAGCGTTGGGTTAGGTTAGGTTGGGTTAGGGTAGGTGAGGTTAGGTTAACTGTGATAATAATAGACCACAGATGATGACGTTAATTTTACAGTCTTCTATTGATGAAAACAATAATAACATCTATCACAATACACAACGTCAATAATAGCTTATAGGAATGAACTATTGAGTCAAAATTATCACCTAGGAAAAAAAAAGAATCAATTATTAAAAATATTTACTGGTTGTGGAGGAAAGTTTTCGAGTTAAAAATTGATCTTTGTTGTCCAAGAATTTGTCATCTTTCCGAACAAGTTTACAACAGGACTTGACCTTGTGTGTCCACTTTCTCATATGTTTTACACACTGCCTTGAACACCTACAAGTTTACACACTGCCTTGAACACTTACAAGTTTACACACTGCCTTGAACACTTACAAGTTTACACACTGCCTTGAACACTTACAAGTTTACACACTGCCTTGAACACCTACAAGTTTACACACTGCCTTGAACACTTACAAGTTTACACACTGCCTTGAACACTTACAAGTATACACACTGCCTTGAACACTTACAAGTATACACACTGCCTGGACATACGTGTAGGTGTAGATAAGACGACTTAC
>NW_024715078.1:0-11865 GCF_018991925.1 Homarus americanus
AGTTGTACCAGAGGTGGTAAAAATATACACCAGGAAGGAATCAGGTGTGGCAATGTAATACACACACTCTGTCTCTCTCTCTCTCTCTCTCTCTCCATATTATGTTGCTCAGATTTCTTTCTCTTTTTCTAAAAATACAAAACTCGACTCAATAAAGGCAACACATGTACTGTACTATGACTGCCAGTGTATTACAGCATCAACATTATTATATAAGAGTATATATTATACTTAAGCCCCCCCCCCAGGTATCGCCGGGATGGTTAATCTTCAGGTGGGATACGCTGGGCGGCGAGGGGAGTGACAATCTACCTGTGTCATTAAGGTCTCTGTTACCTTTTCCTGGGGCGACACTTCAGGTGAGTTATTATATAAAAAAGAGACTCACTTTATACAATACATGAAAAAATAACACCACCATTTAACTTACATAAATTAACACACAATACAGTACTAAATGCCTAACTAGCTTAGCTCCCCCCACCCCAGCCTCCCTTGAGCGAGCAGGAGCGTGCTGTGTATGGCCACCACCCCAACCAATCACCTCGACTCAGCTAGGTGGACAGCCCACCTGCTATTACTCCCTACTACTTTACTTCCCGTTTCTATTCTTTCCTTCTCTCTTTCCTCTCCTCTCTCATGGCAAAGTCATTTCCCACTTTACTTCATCATCGTTACTCAGTAAGACAGCAGTAGACCACGACGCTTAACACTGTACCTGCCTGACTCTGGTGTTACCTGTACTGTGTTAATTGGCTTGAAGAACATACAACTCTAAAACGTGATATGAATTGTTAATTTTCATAGGAAGATGAACTAGACAAAAAAACGACCTTTATAACTAAATGTCAGACCAAATACTGTCAAGAGGTGTGAACAGCTTCCATATGGAGAGGAGAGGATCTTTAATTGAAGTCTAATGTGTCACTTCACGCAATAACTCTGTGGGGTGGACACATCGACAACACAAGAGTGACCGACATATAAACACTTCCGAGACAACGATAACTAATGACTTTTTTTGTTTGTCCTTTCAGAACAAAGTTCACTCCTGGGATTATATCTCATAAACGAAGCATCACCAAGCACAAGCACCACACACCTGTATAGGCCTTCAGTATCGTCAACCAGCAACTGTCTATATGATAATAGTCCAGACAAAACCTTGCTTTTACTTTAACCCGGAAATAAACATCGACAGGTTTATTATAAATAATTATGACGACAGTAAGTTTTCAAGGTTCAAGTGTCCTTATTTCCTGCCAATGGTTCCAGGAAAACCTTAAAACTTACAATTAATAAATAATTAAAGATTTTTGTTTCTTGTACCTATATATATAAAACAAAGAAGTATGTATTTTTGTTTGTGTGTCCGCACGAGAATCTCGGAAACTACTATACCGATCTGTAGTGATGATGGATGGTGTTATATGTAGTGATGATGGATGATGTTATATATAGTGATGATGGATGGTGTTATATGTAGTGATGATGGATGATGTTATATGTAGTGATGATGGATGGTGTTATATGTAGTGATGATGGATGATGTTATATGTAGAGATGATGGATGATGTTATATGTAGTGATGATGGGTGGTGTTATATGTAGTGATGATGGGTGGTGTTATATGTAGTGATGATGGATGATGTTATATGTAGTGATGATGGGTGGTGTTATATGTAGTGATGATCTATCTTCTATCGATATAAAACAAAGAAGTATGTCTGTTTGTGTGTGTGGGTGTTTGCTTGTGTGCCCGCACGAGAATCTCGAAAACTACTCTACCGATCTGTAGTGATGATGGATAGTGTTATATGTAGTGATGATGGATGGTGTTATATGTAGTGATGATGGATGGTGTTATATGTAGTGATGATGGATGGTGTTATATGTAGTGATGATGGATGATGTTATATGTGTTATAAGTGTTTAAATAACATGGTAGATATTACTGAGCCTTCATCAGGGGTTGGTGCCTTCCTCCAGGTTCCCAGAGGTACAACTATTGGTGACATTTTCTTATTCGATGGCAGCAGTTGAGTTAGATTCATTGGTTGGGAGGTACAGACAGAGTGTAAGTAGCTGTGGAAGTTTCGCGCTCCCTGATGTCGCCCAAATTGTCATAATTGAAGGTAACTGGACTGGCAACGGTAGTGCGTACGTTGGTCTTCTTGGCTATAGAGGCGGCTGTTGGTCGGCAACATTGATAGAACAATCCAGCAGCTTGGCGGTATTGGCGCGTTGTCTACAACCGCGCACTGTTAACTCTGCGCTTGTTTGTTGATTTTCGGCTGCGTTAATGCTGCTCACCATCCAACGGTCCAAACAGCTCCTTTATCACAGGAGGCTTGCCAAAGTTATCGGATGTATGCGAAGCCATAGTGTCTATTTTTGTTGTCTTTGCGCATCACAACAGGTCGATCTGTCCACATTCCTCAAAACAATGGTCGAATCTGCCAGGGCCAATACCAGGGTGATATGTTTGTTGCAACCACCACAAAGTGCTGGTGTCGAAGTTCACAACGAAACTTGCAAGCCTTCAATTTCCACCAGACACCTTCGACAGCGAAAAGTGCCGGAACACCATTGTGATTTACTGACACTAACAGCTCTCTCACTGACGTCAAATCAAAATTTGACCATACAGAAAGAAATACGGTTTAATAAGGTTGAAATTTAAAGAAATTGACAACAAAATGAAGCTCTGTTTATCACTATAGTGTTGAGGACTGGTGTTTGTAGAGATGATGGATGGTGTTATAATATGTAGTGATGATGGATGGTGTTATATGTAGTGATGATAGGAGGGTAATATATGTAGTGATGATGGATGGTGTTATATATAGTGATGATGCATGATGATATATGTAGTGATGATGGTTGGTGTTATATGTAGTGATGGTGGATGGTGTTATATGTAGTGGATGATGGATGGTGTTATATGTAGTGATGATGCAGATGTTATATGGAAGATGATGGTTGGTGTTATATGTAGTGATGCTGGATGAAAAAGTTATATGTAGTGATGATGGATAGAGCTATATGTAGTAATGATGGATGATGTTGTGTAGTGATGATGGGATGATGTTATATGTAGTGATGATGGATGATGTTATATGTAGTGATGATGGGTGGTATATATGTAGTGATGATGGATGATGTTATATGTAGTGATGATAGATGGTGTTATATGTAGTGATGATGGATGGTGTTATATGTAGTGATGATGGATGATGTTATATGTGTTATAAGTGTTTAAATAACATGGTAGATATTACTGAGCCTTCATCAGGGTTGGTGCCTCCCTCCAGGTTCCCAGAGGTACAACTATTGGTGACATTTTCTTATTCGATGGCAGCAGTTGAGTAAGATTCATTGGTTGGGAGGTACAGACAGAGTGTAAGTAGCTGTGGAAGTTTCGCGCTCCCTGATGTCGCCCAAATTGTCATAATTGAAGGTAACTGACTTGGCAACGGTAGTGCGTACGTTGGTCTTCTTAAGGATAGAGGCGGGTTGTTGGTCGGCAACATTGGATAGAACAATGAACTCAGCAGCTTGGCGGTCAAGGTTGTTCAAGGTACCATGGGCACTGTAGTAGTTAACTTCCAGCTTGTTAGTTGATTTTCGGCTGCGGCCAATGCTGTCACCATCCAATCGTCCAACAGCCTTATCACAGGAGGCTTCGTCAAAGTATCGGATGTATGCGAAGCCATAGTGTTCATTTTTGTTGTCTTTTGCGGGCATCACAAATAGGTCGATCTGTCCACATTCCTCAAACAATGGTCGAATCTGCTTAGGGGCCACACCAGGGTAGATGTTTGTTGCAACCACCACAAAGCTGGTGTCGAAGTCTACAACGAAATCCTTGCAAGCCTTCACCTCCACCTCAGACACCTTCGATACAGTGCGTCGGAACACCATTGTGATGTACTGACACTAACAGCTCTCTCACTGAGGTCAAATCAAAATTTGACCATACAGAAAGAATTACGGTTTAATAAGGTTGGAATTTAAAGAAATTGACAACAAAATGAAGCGCTATTTATCACTATAGTGATGAGGGATGGTGTTGTAGAGATGATGGATGGTGTTATAATATGTAGTGATGATGGATGGTGTTATATGTAGTGATGAAGGATGGCGTTATATGTAGTGATGATGGATGGTGTTATATGTAGTGTTGATAGGAGGGTAATATATGTAGTGATGATGGATGGTGTTATATGTAGTGATGATGAATGACATTATATGTAGTGATGATAGGATGGTTCTATATGTAGTGATGATGGATGGTTTTATATGTAGTGATGATGGATGGTGTTATATGTAGTGATGATGCATGATGTTATATGTAGTGATGATAGTTGGTGTTATATGTAGTGATGCTGGATGGTGTTATATGTAGTGATGATGGATAGAGTTATATGTAGTAATGATGGATGATGTTATATGTAGTGATGATGGGTGGTGTTATATGTAGTGATGTTGGATGGTGTTATATGTAGTGATGATAGATGATATTATATGTAGTGATGATAGGTTGGTTTTATATGTAGTGATGATGGATGGTGTTATATGTAGTGATGATGCATGATGTTATATGTAGTGATGATGGGTGGTGTTATATGTAGTGATGCTGGATGGTGTCATATGTAGTGATGATGTATGGAGTTATATGTAGTGATGATGGATGATGTTATATGTAGTGATGCTGGATGGTGTCATATGTAGTGATGATGGATGGAGTTATATGTAGTGATGATGGATGATGTTATATGTAGTGATGACGGGTGGTGTTATATGTAGTGATGTTGGATGGTGTTATATGTCGAGATGGATGGTTCTATATGTAGTGATGGTGGATGGTGTTATATGTAGTGATGGTGGATGGTGTTATATGTAGTGATGATGGATCGTATTATATGTAGTGATGATGGATAGTGTTATATGTAGTGATGATGGATAGTGTTATATATAGTGATGATGAAGGATGGTGTTATATGTAGTGATGATGGATGTTGTTATATGTAGTCATGAAGGATGGTGTTAGTGAAGATTGTGAAGTGAGATGTAGTGAAGATTGTGAAGTGAGATGTAGTGAAGATTGTGAAGTAAGATGTAGTGAAGATTATGAAGTGAGATGTAGTGAAGATTGTGAAGTGAGATATAGTGAAGATTGTAAAGTGAGATGTAGTGAAGATTGTGAAGTGAGATGTAGTGAAGATTGTGAAATAAGATGTAGTGAAGATTATGAAGTGAGATGTAGTGAAGATTGTGAAGTGAGATATAGTGAGGATTGTGAAGTGAGATGTAGTGAAGATTGTGAAATAAGATGTCGTGAAGATTATGAAGTGAGATGTAGTGAAGATTGTGAAGTGAGATATAGTGAAGATTGTGAAGTGAGATGTAGTGAAGATTGTGAAGTGAGATGTAGTGAAGATTGTGAAGTGAGATGTAGTGAAGAGAGAGGTAGTGAAAATTGTGAAGTGAGATGTGGTGAAGATTGTGAAGTGAGATGTAGTGAAGATTGTGAAGTGATATGTAGTGAAGATTTTGAAGTGAGATGTAGTGAAGATTGTGAAGTGAGATATGGTGAAGATTGTGAAGTGAGATATAGTGAAGATTGAGAAGTGAGATGTGGTGAAGATTGTGAAGTGAGATGCAGTGAGGATTGTGAAGTGAGATGTAGTGAAGATTGTGAAGTGAGATGTGGTGAAGATTGTGAAGTGAGATGTAGTGAAGATTGTGAAGTGTGATGTAGTGAAGATTGTGAAGTGAGATGTAGTGAAGATTGAGAAGTGAGATGTGGTGAAGATTGTGAAGTGAGATGTAATGAAGATTGTGAAGTGAGATGTAGTGAAGATTGTGAAGTGAGATGTAGTGAAGATTGTGAAGTGAGATTTAGTGAAGATTGTGAAGTGAGATATAGTGAAGATTGTGAAGTGAGATGTGGTGAAGATTGTGAAGTGAGATGTAGTGAAGATTGTAAAGTGAGATGTAGTTTAGATTGTGAAGTGAGATGTAGTGAAGATTGTGAAGTAAGATGTGGTAAAGATTGTGAAGTGAGATGTGGTGAAGATTGTGAAGTAAGATATGGGGAAGATTGTGAAGTGAGATGTAGTGAAGATTGTGAAGTGAGATATAGTGAAGATTGTGATGTAAGATTATAAAGTAAACTGTAGTAATTGAGGTTAAACGAACGCGGGTTATCCTGTAGTGTATCCGTGCCTTGTTAACGTGCAACCAACATGGCGGTGGTTCTCAATATAGATACGTTATTTTGCCGAGAATTTCTGTCAAAACAAAATATGAATCAACCATATTTAGCCTAAATTAACCTAGCGGCTTTATTATATATTCTAAGATGTTCAAGTTGGATAGATCAGATCAGGTTAGGTTAAGTTAGGTTGGGTTAGGTTAGGTTAGTTCCTTGACAAAATTTTCATAATTTTGTCTTCCAACTTCATATGCACATAGATTGTCATATTTGGCATTTTCTGGCATTACAGCTCCAGTTACCAAGTTTATAAGAGCATCATTTTCCTGGGATTACAGTCACCAATAACATTGTGTAGCTTCTGTACATCAGCATATTGACGGCTGACAATAGCTGTAGAGAGCTCACGGTGTTCTGTTCTTTTGTAATGTTTATGAGTTTGATATTTTATGTAATGAACTTAATTTGAAAACCCAAATGGTAGTATATGATCTTTTATCACCTTAGACACTCTGTGCATCATGCCTCTCAAGTGATTTTTTCCTCTCTTAGTTCTCTGGACAAATACGACCTTTATCCCATCAGAAAAAATACCACCATTTATTTTCTTAATCTACAGGTGCCAAGGTTTAAAATGACGGATGGTGTTAAAAATTAACCTGAAATTTTTATGTGACCACATATTGTCTTGTTGGGTTTCTGAGAGAACTTCACGGCTAAATAGCGCTTCTGTATTGATAGCCGGTACATGTCGTAATATCCACCGCTCATAGTTAAATCTTTATGTCCGTTTATTTTGTCCTAATTTAAGTATCAAAGAGTGTTTTCATTTTTAAGTATCTTAAGTATCTTTTTTCCTCACTCTTAAGTGTCTAAGTATGATTTTTTTTCATTTTAAGTAACTAACCATATTTTTGTTTTCATTATAAAATGTGATTGATATAGACAACAGAAGTAAATATCAGCTGGAGGTCATAAACGAAGCTGATGTGAAGTATTTTGACTCACTGTTCCCACGAACTAATTGCTTCACTGGTTTATACCGAAGAAATAAAACCGTCAACGAACCATCCGATTCAAATGTGTCTTAGGCAATACAGGGTGTTTATGCGTCACTCTGATACCAAGAATGACTTTGTGCACTGTGGTGAAGCTGAGGGTAGGATAGGGTTGGGTTGGGCTGGGTTGGGATGGGTTGGGATGGGTGAGGATTACGCATGTGTGGGTAATAGGGTGTGTCATACGGAGGCGAATTTTTTTTTTTTAGTTTGAAAAATCGGCCCATGGTATTAATGATGTAGTTCTATGTGCAGAATCATGATATCTTCAGATTTGAAAAGTTTTCATTTTTTGCTATGTAAATTTTAACTTGAAATCTTATGAAAATTCAGTATTCCCACCCTTTTACCAACACCACTAAATAGCTTATTTAAAGTAAAGTAAATGTATCAGGTTAATTTATTAGGATGAAAATGATCCAGAATAGTGAAACGAATGAACTTGACACATTTATTAAATTTAATATTCCTTTAGAAAACAAAATCATCAAATACAAAAACCGGTTTTACTACTACAACCCGGTGTTGCTGCACACCATAGAGAACATGTCTTTCTTGCTTCTATTTTTACTCATCACCTCCCTGCTGACCACCTGAGCTCGGATGTAGCCTTCCCTCCTCTCCTGGCTGTACACGTGACTGCTGGCCTCGCTCACTTGCTGTAAACAACGCTCTATACTCTGGGTGTGCGAGGGCCAGGCAGGGACATGCATGGGGTTGTCCAGGAAAGCTCTGACTTGAACATTGGTGAGGCTGCAGGTAAGAGGGGCTCACTGCCAGCCTGGATGTTATCCAGATCTATGAGATCAGTGAGGGGTCTTGGCACCTGGGTGACTTCAAGTCTTCCTGACCCTGAAGGAATCGTCACCAACTGATTCGTCATGCCCCAGATCCTCATAAGTCCTCATATCAAGATCTTTTGACTGCCACTCTTCTCTCCTCCTCATCCTTACTGCAGAGCATTTGTCTGCCAGAACTGCCTCCCGGGATGACATACCAAGGAAGATCTCCTCCCAGTCCTGCTCCACAATCTGAACAACCTTCCCTTGGCTAACTCCTCCGGGCTCAAGCTGGAAGAGAACGTACCTCGGACCTTGGAGAACGATGACTTGACCTTGGTGTTGAACCAATTTGTAGAAGTAGACACTCTGATAAAATTTGGACAATAAGTCTCAGGTTGTGAAGCTGGTTCCCTTTCAGTTTATGATGAGCGACTCAAATTCTGCAGAACCTGAGAGCCGTTGTGAGCCACCTAGAATGTGAGACTGGACCTATCTGCAGGTAAGCAAGTCTATCAGGCATGACCCCAGTTTTGATGGCACTGCAAATCATGTAACCATAGTACTGGTCAGTACTCAGGTCGTCAATGACAGTGTGTGCAAGCTCAACGAGTGGAGGGCCAACTGTGATTTTTTCAAAGCTCGGATTTATTTCTAACTCAGTGGCAGAGTCCAGCATCTTGCCAAGAGGACCAGACCATCTGTTGTTTGAAGAGTCTTGCCATCCAGCTCCTGGATCAGATGTCTGAGTGGCAACTCGTTGGTGTGGAGGTCACGAACAATCCAGACCAGCTTCCTCCCAATCTTCCGCTCTATCCACTGTATGACCCCCCCTTGCCCCCCTGTGTTCGTGTTGGTGCTGTCCCTCAATGGCCTGCAGGGTCTGGTCTACATTCTGAGCCAGTTCACAATGTTATCTGCCACTATCTCAGCTGGTTTCCCTAATGTCATCTTTCTCTGGAGTGAAATGCCACAAATACTTCCCCTCCTGGTTCACTGCAGCAGGAAGTGTTCCTCCTTCACCATGGCAGGGAACAACTTGTCCAGAATCTCAACTTTCATGAACACTTTGAGTGTCATACCCTTCTCCCATGAAAAGAACTGACAATTGATTCCATTTTCTCTTATCCCTTATCAAACTCCTCTTCTAGGTTACTGACAAGTTTCTCCTGAGCTCTCCTTACTGTGTTATGATCTATCACCAGGTGAACATCATCAGGTGTTATCAAACCACCGTCAACCTAGGCAGCTGTTGCTATCTCTGCAGTTTCTCTGAGACCAGTGTGGTGTCGCATGCTGGCCAGAGCTATGCTCGGGATATCTTTCCTACTTCGAATCTTATGCCTGGAAGGTTTGGGATCATTATTTTCTGGGTTAGGGACAAAGTCACCATTCTCCTGGTCAGCACTCGGATCAGCCATGGGGAAGTCATTAAACTCTGAATCAGCTTGACTCCAATCATCGGCCTTTTTTACCTCACCCTGGGCCTTCTCAAGTCTCTTTTTCCTCGGCAACTCTTCTCCTCTTCTGTCTCTCTGTGGCAGCCTCCTGTCTCTTGGACTCCAGAATATCTTGGCTAGAAATCATGAGAGCCCCTATACTGCCAGTCTTCTCTCTCTGTGCTTTGACGAATGCCAGTTCGATCACAGGAATCTTCAGTTCACGCTTGCAAATACAGGAGATGTGGGCCTCGGATTTACAGTCACGATCGCATCCAAACTCAGGACAGAGAACAATTGGGCACTTGCAAGTAATTATGTCAAATAACTGGTCCAGTTGCTTGGAAAAGCTGTCCTTAACTGCAAGTTTTCCTCTCCCAAGAGAGATATCTCTTGCCTTTTCCCAACTGGCTAGCAGTCTCTCACTAATCTTCTTCTGACATGTTATGACTGGAGGCTTGAACTGAGCGATAGCTAGAGTGTACTGTGCCAAGACAGCTTTGGTCATATCACTGGCAATGTCTTTGTTTGTGTAAGTTCTTTGGTTCTTTTCACTGATTTGCCTGATTAAAACACAGTATCTCAAAGCATCTCTCAATGTAGGCAACTCCGACTTCAGGAGCTCTCTCCCAGACCCAAGATAGTGACTGAGGTGGCTGGATTTTTGGTTCCTCGTCCTGACACAAGCAGCCATCGCAAATATTATCAACTTATAAATGCATCAGAATCTGAAACAGAAAAAATATTGTTAGTTGGGTTGTTAAAGAATGAAGTCAGAAAGCAATGTTCACTATTTAATTGTAATGCACTAATGCAGCTGTACGTTAGATTTTCGATAAATTTCAAGCTAAAATTTACCTAGCAAAAGGTTGCAAAATATTGAAACTGAAATTATTTTCTGTTTATATACACTAAAATCAACCAAAAAAGTGATGGGCCATTAGTTTTAGCTGATCTTCCCTCCTATGACACACCCTAGTGGGTATATTCTGTTGCATTTTATAGGTATCTTGCGTCTTTCTCATTATTCCTTCTTTATCATGAGTATCTGTGCCTATTAATACACCACCTCGCAGGATAGTGGAAGAGGAATGGATAGTAACGAGATAATATTCTTTTTGCATATACCTTAGCTTGATTACAGGTAACACCAGGTAAAAGTTACAAGTTTTCCTCGACTTGGCTGATTCAACTGTAAGACTTGCTTTATTTATCATTATTAAAATCCTCCACCTGTAAGACCCTCCACTTGTAAGACCCTCCACCTGTAAGACCCTCCACTTGTAAGACTCTCTTTGAAATGCCTTCTCGTCTTGGCTCCACTAGTACTGTACACACCCTCTCTAGCCTTAGTTTACAGTAATGTTGAAGTATATAATGAAGACTCACAGCTCATGGGTTAGAAAAACAAAAGTGCTTGTTTTATTTATTTATTTATTTATAGCTTATTTTAGAATCCCCGAAAGTTAGAACAAAATGGCTGACGGGACTCACAAGCGGGCGGTGTTTACAGTATGGACCAAGAATAAAAAAATAAATGAAAAATAAAATAAATAAATCGTAAATTGGTGCATTGTTTCTCCAGGGGTAATTATAGAAGCACAAATGTTCTCCAGCAGTGGGTGACGATCATAGTCACGTATAGAGCTTCCGACGCAGGTAGATTGATATAGATGCATTACCTGGAGTTAGTGGGTTACAGGGGCTTCTTACACGATAATATTAAAGGTGTTTTTTCCTTCTGTTTGTGGCACTTAAGGTGTTTAGGTTAGGTTTAATTAAAATGGTTTAGTTATAATAGTTATATTACGATAAGTTAAGTTGAATTTAGAACTTTTGATTTGCATATATCGTGTTTTAGAAGGATTTGTTCGCTAATAAGTTTAATTTGGATACGTTTAGTTTAATTTAGATCATTTGATTTTACAAGGTCGTATTATAATGACTGGGAACCATATAGAAACCTGTTAGAGAAGTAAATATTTCTACGGCAGTGAATGAGTAGGTCAATAAGTGGTGTATAGAGCTGTTGACGCAACTTAAACGGTATATACTGTACATTATATGTTATCAGAGCTTTCCTGTTGTACGTAACCGCCTCCGTCAAAGTGTCTTAGTGGCTCATGTGAAGATTAGCCTCTAGTTTTTTTAACCTCAAGATTAACTACACTGGCACTGCCAGACCTGACCTGACCTGACCTACCCTACCCTACCTACCCTACCCTACCCTACCCTAACCTAACCTAACTTAATCTAACCTAACTTAACTTCCCAGGTAGCGTTAGGTTAATCATTATTTGAAATAAGCTGGGAGGGTTAATCTTCAGGTAATATATCTTAATTAACAATTTTGGTCAGGTGAGGCCTTC
>NW_024715079.1:0-23189 GCF_018991925.1 Homarus americanus
TGTATGTATATTATGCATGTTGTATGTATACCATGTATGTACTCTATATATACACATTATTTCTCTAGTCAGTAGCGTGTGGCAATGGCCCTGTTTCATGTCACCATACGCTTAGATAAATGTGCCTGGCGACATCTGGAAGCTGCTAATGTACCACTTACCACATGTTGCCTGAGAGGTCAGAGTGAGGTCAGTTGACCCCTATAGGAGTGTAAGGACTACCTGCACTTGTGAGTGCACTCCTGTACGTTAATAAGAACCTACAGAACTCTACAGGTGTTTATGTTCACTCCTGTAGTTAGAACCAAGTACCCCGAACATCTCCATGGCGCAGTGAGTATCAAGTGATAGATTAAGTGGAAATAAGTGCATTCGTGTAAAATCAAGGCCGGTAGACCTCCTCCGTCAACTCCGTCATCCTTGCCATTGTCTCCCATAAATATTCGTTTGAATGACCAACGGGTTTTGAGCAGTGTGCAGTGACCGCAATTTCCTGTGAAGTGTCTTTAAGTGCCCCTCGTGTGTGTGTGTAGTGTTAAAGTGTGTGTCCTTGTTTTAAAGGATTCCCTAAGGTGGAAGGCTGATATAGGGCATTTGTGAGGAGTGGTGCATCAGCGCGACCGTCCCTGGCTGCCTGGAGGGTAACTACCCCCACTGCTCACCCCCCACCGCCTCCGTCCGCGCTACCCCCGCCTACACACACCAACTCACGCACGCACACACCTCATTTCTTCATATATATTTTATATATATATATATATATATATATATATATATATATATATATATATATATATATATATATATATATATATATATATATATATATATATATATATATATATATATATGTATATATATCTATAAGTTACTTATCTGTGCATTCAATTAATTTTGTTGTCTCAGATCTGGTCGATAAGACAGGCTGACCGGTCAACACTGATTCGAGATACAATATGCAGATAAAGTAATTATGCCCCGGGCCTCACGCAGGGGTGTCCCTAGCGCCCGGATGACAGCTCTACAGAGATGGATGACCAGTCAGTGCGCGACGCCCCACCCTCTCCCAGCCACACCCCTCGACCCTCAGCCTCGTCCTCAGAGATAATTGCTCTGATGAAGCTTATGAGGGAGGAAATGCGTCAGGACGAAGTGAAAAGACATGCTGAGGACCACCAACGGAGTTTGGAAGATAACGAACGGTTTGCAGCTTTGATATCTAGCCTCACTGCTAAACAAGCCCTTGTCCCTTCCACTACTCAGGTACGGACTGGCTCAGATACCTCGTCAACGCCCTCTACCAAAGTGTTTGTCCAACCCCCACCCACCTTGAAGCCTGATGAGACTTTCCAGACTTTTCGTGAGTGGCGGCGACGGTGGACTGATTATGCTACAATGGTGGATCTCCAGAGCTTGCCACAGCCGAAACAACTTGTATGTATATTATGTATGTTGTATGTATATTATGTATTTCATGTAAATCCACAATGAAAACGTGGATAAGATAAATCTTGATAAAATCACACGGGAAAATGGATCCAACGGTGCTCCGTTGTTTCCATTTTCCCGTGTGATTTTATCAATATTATGTATATATATTATGTATGTGCTTCATTTATATACACTCTTTATTCAGCCTAGCTAGCAGCGTGTGGCAATGTATTTACCATGTCCCACATGCTTAATTAATGTGCCTGGCGACATATGGAAGCTGCTAATGTATCACTTACCACATGTCGCCCAAAAGGCTAGTTGACCCCCATACAGAGTAAGGAGCGCCACCTCCCTTGTGTACCTTCGCTTATCCAGTAAATAGAACCTACGAAAACTCTACAGGTGTTTGTGTTCGCTCCTGTAAATAGAACTCGATACCCAGAACACATGCATGGTGCAGTGAACCGATTTTACTGGACCATTAGACAAGTAAAGTGTAAAGTTTGTGGCAAGACCGGCTTATGGACCCCTGCTCTGTGTCAACCACCGCTAATGGCGGTCTCCTCCAAGAATTTATAGCAACTTTCAGCAGTGTCAGTGACAGTGATTTTCTGTGAAGTGTTTAGTGCCATAACTGTGTAACCTTGTTCTAAAGGATTCCCAAGGCAAAAGGCATGTTCTGGGCATTTGTAAGGAGTAAAGTTCAGTGCATACTCCTCTCGCCTTGTCCAGAGGGTGATTGACAAGTAGTCGCCTCCACCCCCTCACAGCCAGACACTGCCCGAGATGCGCACACGCGCACACACACACACGTACGAACACACTGACTGAGGCCATTCCTTTATATATATTTTATATATATATAATCTACTTATCTGTGCATTTAATTAATTTTTTGTCTCAGATCTTGTTGATACGACGGGCTGACCGGTCAACACTGATTTAAGACACAGTACACAGAGTAAGTTATTATGTCTCGTGCCTTACGCAGTCGTGGAGCCAACGCCTGGATGAGTCAATCAGATGACAGCTCGGCAGAGATGGATGACCAGGCTGAACAGGACGCTCCAGCTCCCACCACATCGCGCACTTTAGCGTTGTCTTCAGAGATAATTGCTTTAATGAAGTTTATGAGGGATGAAAGGCGTCACGACTTTGCTACAAGACGTGTGGAGGACGAAGAAAGAAGGCGAGCAGAGGCAGAGAGAGACCACCAACGGAGATTGGAAGAGAGTGCACGGTTTGAAGCTTTGATATCTCGCCTCACTGTAAACCAAGCCCCTGGCTCTAACATTGCCTCGGTATCGCCTGGTTCTACCTCATCAACGCTTTCTTCACGCCCCCCAGCCCCACCTAAAGCGGCTGCTCAAACACCGCCCATCTTGAAGCCTGATGTGAATTTCCAGACTTTTCGTGAATGGCGGCGACGGTGGACTGATTATGCTACAATGGTGGATCTCCAGAGTTTGTCACAGCCTAAACAACTTATTCAGCTGCGTATGTGCCTGTCCTTGGAAACTCAGCGTGTCTTGGAACATACGTTGTAGGTACCTCCGACCTCGTCGTTGTCTGTAAAGGAGGTTCTGGATATTCTACAAAGGCACATCAAAGGGCAGCGGAATGAAGCTCTACGCAGGAGGGAATTGCTTAGCTGCAGACAGATGGAGGGCGAGACTTTTGATGCCTTTTATGTACGACTCAAGAGAGCCTCGGAAGAGGTAGATTTATGCCCAGGTAACCACCAGCACTGCGAGGAGACCCAGTTGAAGCAGGTGATCCTGATGGGTGTTAAGGACGAGGAACTTGTCGCAACGCCTCACCTCCCTCGACTCTTCCTCTTCTCTTAAGGATGTATTGACAGTATGTCGCTCCTATGAGGCTGCCAGGTGTGCTACCTCTGCCATCCGCTCTCCGCCTACAGCCGTATGGGCTATGTCCCAATGCAAGAAAGACAAGAAGTCTGCCCCAACGCCTATGCCCACCACGCCCACGCCCGGCTCCCTTTGCAACAGCTGTGGTAGGCAGCACGGAACACAGGTGTGTCCAGCTGTCGAGTCTACCTGCGACAGTTGTGACCGCAAGGGCCACTGGTCACTTACAGTACGGTGCCCAGCCAAACGCGTCCAGTGCAATGTGTGTGGTCGTCTGGGCCACTATGACAAGTGTTGCCCGACCAACAAACCCAAGCGACAGCGTATCAGAGGCACGGCGACCCTGGACAAAGCCCGACCCATATTAGGAGGGTGTACTCCTCGCGTCCCAGGACCAAAGTTCCTCAGCACGTCAACGTCATCGTGACCTACGGCAGTGTGTCATCCTGTCTCGAGATGTTGCCCGACACCGGCGCTGAGGCTACAGTCATCGGTCCCCAGCATTTGCAATGCTTGGGGCTCTCTCCAAGTGATCTAGGACCGCCTCCCAAGGACCTCCGCGTCACGGCAGACGGTTCACAGATGGCCCCAGTCCTAGGTTCACTCTATGCACAGGTCACCTTTGGCAACAGGTCGTGTCAAGCCTGGATTGACGTGCATAATGGTGTCCCGGCTCCTTTGCTGTCCTACAGACATTGCCAAGAGTTGGCTATCATCTCCCAGGACTTCCCAACACCGATTCTCGAGGTAAAATACGCCAACAGGGTGCACGAAGGGAGCAGCAACTACCCTGCTGCCGCCCTACCCCTGCCTCTGGCCAGTGACACCTCTCCTTCGGTAGTTGTCCCTGCTGCTTCACGTCTGCACGCCTTGGCTCGCCTCCACGACAGTCACCGTGGAGCCGAGGCCACCCAACGGCGTGCAAGACAGACTGTGTTCTGGCCTGGCATCGACCCCGACATCTCCAATGCTGTCCAGGCGTGTAAGCCCCGCCAAGTACTACAACCCAGCCAGCAGCAGGAACCCTTCATGAGTGACGACAACCCCACCCGCCCCTTTGAGTCTGTGTCGGCCGACTTTTTCTGTGTGTCAGGAGAGTCCTTCCTGGTTATCGTCGACCGTCTCTCTGGTTGGCCGGTTGTCGTCAAGTGCGGTAAGGATACGACATCTGCCGCCACCATCAGCAAGTTCCGCCACTACTTCCGTTACGTGGGCGTTCCTGCACGCTTGCGAACCAACGGAGGGCCCCAGTTCACAAGCCGGGACTTTTGCTGCGTTCCTCGACTGAACATGCCCTCCATAAAAGTTAAAGTAGACCGCACCCTCCAACAATCCTCAGACCTGGCCTCACTGATCCTCCAGCTGACCTTAATTTTTCAGATTAGATCTTTCATCACTGACAATGTAAAAAAAAATGTTTCTCCAGACTGATGAAGATGCAGACAAATTCCACTCCCCAGCAGTAAGTAAGAAACTCCAAGATAATTGCTTCACGGTCCTCAGCTCGACTGAGTACCGTGCAAAATGCACTCTGATATGCCGGAAAATCATCCCTCCTATCCTAGAAAACCCTAATCTCCTTGCTGAACTGAACTCACACAACACTAACCAAATAACAGCATCAACTCGGATGGGAACCTTTCCCATGCTTAAAATCACCACAGCAACACAAACAGATGCCATTGCACTAAAATCACTAGGCATAAAAATGAGCAACAACATCATCCTCTCACGTGACATAGAATTCCAACACTTCATCAAGGTTCACCAATGCTACAACTGTTATCAATTCAAACACAACACCAACCAGTGCAAAAACACACAAACATGCTCAAAGTGTGCCAACAAAGGCCACTCCTACCGAAACTGCACGGCCACGGAAACAAAATGCAGCAACCGTGAAGGCCCACACTCTGCCATCAGCAATAAATGTCAAACCAGATTAGACAACAGCACAACAACACTCCCTCCCCGCCGACCCTTACTCCCCACAGCACCACCGCCACCTCCCCATCACTCACTCCCTACACCCACGACCCACCCCACCTGCACATGCTGGACCAACAACCTGACCGTTCTGAAGATAAAATCACTGAAAATGGACGCACAGAGAACAAAACACGTACCCTACAGATCCCCCCAAAACCAATAACAAGATCCAATGTACCCGCTACGTAAGGCAGTGAAAATATTGCAACATAACGTCCTCCACTGGAGAACTAACAAATTCAGTCTGTCCAGCCCATATAACCGGATTGACGCAGATATTATACTCATAAACTCTCACGGCCAAAAAACTGCTGAGAAACTGAAAATATTTGGTTACAGGATCCATAAATACAATCTATCAGAGGAGCCAAATGACGGGGTGGCCATCGCCATAAAAAGAGATGTCCACCCAAGAATCATAGACGACTTCACCTCTGAAACTCTAGCTGTTCAAATCGACTTGACCACAGGACCAATCAGAATAGCCACATCCTACCTCCCACCACGCAGGGACTACCTGCCTTACGGGGACTTCCACAGACTCCTATCATACCACCACCCAACCTACATCACTGGGGACATGAATGCCAGACATCCTCTACTAGATGGTAAGAGGACAACTAACAATGTTGGAAGAGGCCTCGCTGGCTTCATAACAAACAAAAAAGGCCAACTAATAGGCCCGGACTTCCCCACGTTCTACAGTAGGAACTCAGCCACTACTACAGATATAGTAATAACAAACGACAGATGCTTCCACAACTATCTCTTTGAACAAGGCCCTGTAACCTCCAGCGACCACCTACCTGTAATGATGACCATCTCAGCAACACCAATAACTATACCAGCTCCACCACGGAGGATCGCCAAGCAGACCGACTGGGACCTATTCAGTGAAAAAGCTACAGCCTAACTTGAGGCCAAGGACATGACAATCCTGCAGACCATACACAAACCAGCCGGTGAACAGAATAGACGAAGAAATCAACACATGGTGTGAAGCCATAGGAACAGCCAGCCTATCTGGAGGCCACGCCTCTCAAAAGCAACAGAACTCTCCCACACCCACAACAGATTCCAGAACTCATAGCCCTCACAAACCAGTTCCAACTGCTACAACAGAGAGCCGAGACCCATGGTTGGGACATCGTAAGCTATAATACATACAGAAGAATTCGGGAGGAAATAAAAACAAGATCTCTCGAAGAAAGCAACCTTAAATGGGCCGAAATAGTTGAACAACTCACATACATACAACGACCCAGGAGAGTTCTGGCGTCGAGTTAAGAGATTGAAAGGTTGCACCCGTGACGAACCATCATATATAACTGACCACGTAGGAAGTAAAATATATGACGACCAAGACAAAGAACCCATATTCAGGGACATATGGAGGAACATCTTCCGAATCACAAATGAAGAGAATAGGGGATTCGATGGTACCCACGAGGAGCTCGCCCTTGATGAACTCCGGGGCCGACACACCGCACTCAGCCTTCCCCTGAAATCATATGGGAGGATCTGAGAGTAGACAGACCATTGTCCAAACCAAACACCTCGGAAGAACTCAACAGAGCCATCTCTAATACCAAAACTAAAGCCCCTGGTTATTCAGGCATCACCAAGGAGATCCTCAGCCACGTAAACAACCCGGCCATGGACAGACTGAGAACCACAATGAACGCTTGCCTGGCCTCGGGTTACTTCCAACTAAATTCAACGAGGCCATTATTACCCTAACACCAAAACAAGGAAAGAACCCCGCCATCCCACTAAACTACAGACCGATCTCCCTCCTCGAAGTACCTGGAAAAATATTAGAAAAAATCATCAACAACCGTCTGAGAAATCACCTGGAAACAACAAACAGAGTCAACTGTAGACAATTCTGGTTCAGGAAAGGGAGGTCCTCCACAACAGCGATAGCCCTGGCATGTGAAAACATAGCCAGAGCCGCAGCGAGTGGTAAACAATGTAATCTCACTCTCCGGGATGTAGCGAAGCTATATGACAAAGTCTGGCACGACGGTCTAAAATATAAGATCCTCCATCTTGGACTTCCCACCAACATTGAAAAGTTGCTTTGCAACTTTCTTGACGGCAGAAATGCCAGACTGAGGGTAGGACAACACACAGGAGAGACCTTCCCACTCATGAGTGGAGTCCCTCAGGGGAGCGTCCTCTCCCCCACCTTATATACATGTATTATCTACACAAGTGACACTCCTCCTCCCACTAGAATTGGTAACGAAGATGTTATGTATGCAGATGACATCACTCAAATAACAACACATCAAGGAAAATCGCGAGCGCTACAGGCCGACAACACCAGGCGGGAATTAGAAAGGGTAAATAATTACGAAAAACAATGGAAAATCTAAACCAGTCTCCCGAAATTCACAGTGATACCCTTATGCAGAAGGAAAACCCATCCATTAGTAACCAATAATACCCAGATAGAATACAAAAGCAGAGGGACCCTCCTGGGCCTGCATATATCCACGACAGGTTACTCCCATCATGTCCACACGAGAAAGGAAAAAGCAAAAAGAGAGTTGAAAAAACTATACCGCTTTAAAGCGCTCCCTGAGAAAATAAAACTCCGCCTAGTGACATCATTTATCACACCGATATTAACTTAACCAGCAATACCACTTCATACTATGAGCACCACTCAATTATTAAAATTACAGGTGATTAAAAATGAAGCCCTAGGATTCGTCACAAGCGAAAGATACCCTTTCACCAGAACCACAGCCGAGATACATAGACACCTGAGAATGAAACCCATTAACCAGCAGCTGCACACCCTGGCTAGCAGAATCTGACAAAAGATAGAACGATCAGAGCAAGAACTCCTTCAAAGACCCCCACCAGATAACAAATATCATACATAGTTCCCAAAAAGTTACCAAATCTCTTAAGGTCCATTACCACCCCCGATCTATACGGCCAGGCAATAGACAACCTCCCTAGACCAACATCCGCCAGTAGGGTCGGCGGAATATGAAATAAGGCCCTTAAAACACCCATGTATGGGATAGGGTAGGATGTCTAGCGCCTGTACCGACAGACAATAACTAACGCATGACACAACCCTAACACACCATTAGCTTAGCTAGGCGGTCAGCCCGCCCTCTCTTACCTCCTCCTAAACTTCTTCAATTTCCGAACTATAACTTCCTTCCCCCACCTCTAATCTTCTTTCACCCCTCCTTTCTCTAAAAAAAAAATAAAAAAAAATAAAAATAAATATAAAATAAAAACCTGACCGCCCCTACCCTCCCCGACACTGAAGTTAAAATCACTACCATCATACATTTGGCACACACCCTAAGCAACGGAAACAGACAGCTTTTCCTAAAACTTGCAATTGAAGGTTTGAAGGCCAACGGCCTCCCTACCATACACATTCCTGATTCCTTCAGAACCGGAACTGACCTCACCTTCCCCACTACCCCCATCTCCGACCGGACCTTCACTACCCCCAACCCCCAGACCATCATGTCCCCCCACCCCCCAGAGAAACCACTACAATCCCCCTCCGCCCCTCCACATCGGTCATGCCCATACCGGACTTATCTCACCAGACTACCATTACCTCACCCTCCATCATGCCCCTCCCACCCTCCAGAGAAATCAGTCCAAAACCTCCCGGCCCCTCCTCCTCGACCATGCCTACACCTGACCTATCACAATTGACTATCATGACCTCCCGGACCACAGACACCCAGACCAAACTCAATCCTCCCCGAACACCCTAGACACCCAAAAAGAAAATGGCAGCCCATCCCCCCACAAACCTAGTAATACGGACCCCTGTATCAAAGAGGAAGAACTCCTCTCCCCTCTCTCCCTACACACCTGACAGCAAAAGAATTATACATTACACTCATCCAACAAAATCTATAACAAAAAAAAATCTATTCTCCACTCCCCCAAAGGAAACAGAAAACAACCCCGACACGAACCTAGCACACTCCCCTCTTTCCCCCAACTCCCCCGCACACAGTCACGTCATCGCCCATCCCTCATCTACATATACCACACACAGACCACGCTCACAGTCACTTAAATATTATCCCTGCTCCCCAGAATTTTAATCTCATATAAGTAACCAAGAACAAACTAGACACATCCACACTAATATGATCACCATTATGCAATTCAACTGTAGAGCATATCATTCAAACAGACACGCCATCTCTTTCCTCCTACAAGAACACAACAAAGACATTCTCCTCCTCATCTCAGCATACACAAACACCAAAATCAAACACTTCGGCTACACAAGCAGGCAATCACCCCACCCCACTACACGAGCGTGTAGCAAATCCTCATCAGATCCTCCATCAAACACAAATTCATCACCGACTTTGGCTTCAAACACTTCATGGCAGCCAAGATCGACACTCAACACGGACAGATACTCATTTGCACATCATACTCAAGACCAAACACACTTATGCCTTTCACAGACCTAAACTCCATCTTTAGCAACACACAGACTTACAGACTTCCTCAGTGACCGACGCTAAGCTGTACGCTTCCGAGGGTCTGTCTCCACCTTTCAGTCACTCACCTGTGGCGTCCCCCAAGGCACCAAGATGGGACAACTCTGCTTCCTTATGCTCATCAATGATGCTCTAAGAGAAACCCCCGCTCGTTGGAAATATGTCGACGACTCCACCATTGGGATCAGCGTCAACAATTCTGCTCCCGACTATACCGCCCTTCAGGATTTATTGAACAGTCTCCAAAACTGGGCCACCAACAACCATGTCACCATCAACCATACCAAGACCATGGTTATGCACCTCTCCTCCGACATTGTCCCACCTCCTTCCATTACTTTAGGTCCGAACACACTCCAGGTTGTAGATTCCACGAAGCTCCTCGGCGTCACCATAGACAACAAACTAAATTGGAAACCACACGTCAGTAAAGTTGTCAAATCCTCCAGTTCCGTCTCCACCTCCTCCGCCGACTCAAGTCCCTCGGAGTTCCTGCACCCGAGCTCCTCAGTGTTTACACAACATTCATACTTCCCAAGCTCACCTATGCCTCCCCTACCTGGTCTTCCTCCCTAAATGCCACACAACGTAAACATCTAGAAAAAGTGCAAAAGAGGGCATGCAAGATTATTCTCTCCCCTTCCTACTCCACATATCAAGAAGCGGTCAACACACTGACCCTTTCGACTCTCACTGACCATCACCACGACCTCATCTGCAAATTTGGAAAGAAGCTACTACACCATCCTCGACACCGGCTCCTACTACCACCTGAGATCCCTAGCCCGAGAATTGCTGTTCGACACCACAACCGCATCCAGCCCATACGTGCACGAACTGATCGCTATAAGAACAGCCCAGTCCCAACCATTGTAAAAATTATCAATAACTTGTAATAAAGCAGTGTATTCACTCCCAGTAAATACTACTTCTTGCACTGTCACTATGTTGAAATGCACTGTAGTTTGAGCTTTTCCCCATCTAGTTATTATATATCTTATTTGTATCACTTATGATACTTGTATATTATTTGTAATTTGAAACCCATTCCCGAAATATGTAACTGTATATTTTCAGCTTTCTGGCTGCCAGGCTCTTTCAATAAACCGTTAATTATTATTATTATTATTATTATTATTTACACCTACCTGTAATACTATTGGCCGACCTTAATGCACACCACACTGCATTCCAACACAACAGCATCGACCCCCATGGCCAACAACACACTCTGGTCACTCACAAAAACCTTCACCACATTGGACCTTTCTTCCCCACATTCTTCTCTAGTCACGGCAAAGGCACACCAGACATCGTCATCACTAACACTCCTGCCCTCCAATTCCAAAGCTACATTACACCCGACCCCCTATCAGGCTCAGACCACATACCCATCACACTTCACCTCTCCAACAATCCCATCCTCCTCCCAACACCCACACCCCAATACCAGTATCAACACGCAGACTGGAATGCCTTCCAAACCACACACTTAGCAACAATACGCACTCAACCTCGAACACCAACCCACAAGGAAGATTAAGGAAACCTGGACACAGCTTTTTAACACTATCACCGCCATAGCAGATACCCATATTCCAAAACAGCAGTTCAAGAGAAAATACTCCTTCACACCCTCCATAAGAACTCAACACCTACTTCACTTCTACAGGTCACGATTCGAACTAAGCAAACTTAACCTCGCACCAGTTCACGCAGACATCTCCACACTAAGAACACACATCATCCACAGCCTCCGACACGACCAGGAAGTTCACTGGGCAAAACTCGTAGGGGTTGCCCAGGAACACAGAACACATAACCCCCGAGAATTTGGCAAAGGATCGCCAAGCTAAGAGGAACAGTTAAACCCCCCCTTCGATCACCTACTAGTAAACGGTAGGAAAATCAAAGAGCCAGCTGACGTTGCACAAACACCAAAACAACACTGGAAACTTATTTTCCACCCACACCCCCCCCCCCCACTCAACAAAGGCACATCTTAAACCACATAAACAACATCACCACACAAATGCAAACACTACACGACAGAACAACTCCTGACAACACAATAGATACCTCCACACTTACACGGAACCATATCCCCACTGCTCCTTTCACTCCAACAGAAGTCAAACAAGCACTTGGCCGAACCAAAAAGAAAACACCAGGCGACAGCAATATAGGTCAAGCAATCCTCAAGCACCTGCCCCCAGAAACAGTCACAGCCATTACATACCTCTACAACACCCAACTGGCTACAGGATACTTCCCAAAACTCTTTAAAACAGCCACAGCCATCATGATACCTAAACCAAACAAAAACCCAACAGACCCACAAAACTACAGACCGATCAGCTTCCTAGAAGTCTTAGGCAAAACTTTTGAAAGACTATTCAACACTCGCCTCAGATACCACCTTGAAGATGAACAACTACTGTCCTACAAGCAGTTCGGATTCAGGGCACACCACTCAACTCAAGACGCACTCAACATAATGACAAACTACCTTCACATGAACAAAGGAGCATACAAGACAGCACTCATTACAAAAGACGTACAAAAAGCCTTCGACACAGTTTGGCACGACGGACTAAAGTATAAGATATGCACCAATTTTAACCTCCCTCAAAAATCACAACAATTACTATGCAACTTCCTAACAGAAAGAAAAATGAGGATAAAATTCACACCTGCCTACTCTGACCACTTCACACTGCAAGCAGGAGTCCGGCAAGGGTCAGTCCTGGCCCCAACTCTATACATTCTTTACACAAATGACTTACCCGACCCCTTACACATCGACTCTCTGACAATACAGTACGTCGACGATGTAACCCAGCTAGTCAGACACTTAACAAATCTTGACCACCTAACAGACAAAGCACACAGGGAGCTAGAACAAGTTACACAATGGGAACTCCTATGGCGAATACAAACTAACTCTAACAAAGCACAAATCACCTACTTCGGCACCAAAAGACGCCAACCACGTCACATTTACCTAAACCCTTACATCGACAACCCTCCACCCATTACTGTCAAACGAACAAATACATTCCTAGGAGTCACATTCAATGACACGCCATGCCAAGATGAAGTCAGCAATCACAAACAAATCACTCAGAACTATACACAGATTCAGAACCGCATCAATCAAAACCAAAACACACCTATTGAAAGTCCTTATACGCCCACTACTGACTTACGCACCTAACACACTCCAGCTAGCAGCACCAACAAACGCCAAGAAACTTCAAGTCATACAAAACAAAGCACCACCTACATGAACTCTGCTCCCTTCCTCCACTCAACATCTACTGGAGACAACTAGGACACAAGCAAATAGAATCACTCCTCACTTCTTACCCTCAATGGCAGGAATACTTTGACAACATCATACTCCCATGCAGATTCAGAAACAGGAATCCCTCCATACTAAGCAGACCAAACACACCCCACCCACCTCCCATATATTAGTAACCCCATATCAAACCCTAACTTCTCTGTAACCATACCGAAAAAATCCCCCCGAAATCAAACCAAATACCTCTCCTAACCCACACCCAACCACTCCCCCCCAACCTAGCCAAACCTAACCTAACCTAACCTAACTTACCTAACCTCTGTTTAAAAAAAAAAAATCTCTCCTGACCCTGCCCCAGTTATACAGAACAATCACCACCACCCTCCTCACCCCCTCAAACAAAACCCTACGCCCCCAAACTCACTCCCAAACACCCCTCCCGAGTAAAACCCAATTCAACCATTCTCAAAAAAAAATAAAAAATACTAACTTACTCAACCTTCACTAACAAAGGCCACCCCCCAAAAAACCCCTAAGAATCCCCCCAAAATAAAAACCTAACATACCCAACCTTTACTAACAATTCCACCCAAAATAAAAATAACCCAACTCAACCATTTACTCGGCCGAAATAGCCCAAAGGCGAAGTGGCCAGCAATCCCCAATACAAGTACCATTTACTAACCACACCCTACCATTCCTCCCAAAACAAAAACCTAACATACCTATCCCATACTAACATACAGATGACGTGCCTCCCTTAGCCAATAAGGTCGGGGAGGGGTGCATAGTACCTGTACCTGTACACAAGCCCTCTCCCTCAAAGAGTGATACTAACATACTGATGATATGGACGCCGCCCTTAGCCAATAAGGGCGGGGAAGTTGGGCATAGTACCTGTACACAAGCCCTCTCCCTCAAAGAGTGATACTAACATACAGATGACGTGGACGCCTCCCTTAGCCAATAAAATCGGGGAGGGGAGCCATACCAATATACAGATGACGTGGACGCCTCCCTTAGCCAATAAGGTCGGATGGGGGTGCATAGTACCTGTACACAAGCCCTCTCCCTTAAAGAATGGGACTGGGAATGCGCAATATCTGCAAAAGCCCTCCACGCAAATTGCAGACGACCTGTTTAAGCCAAAAAGAAAAAAGAAAGTAATAATAACCCAACTCTACCAACCACTAACAAAACCTACAATCCTCCCAAAACAAAAACTTAACATACCCGACCTTTCTAATAACCCCCTTCCACCCCCATTAAAAAAAATAGTAAACATGATATATAACTAAACTTAACTCAGCACAACTATCCATTAACCACACAAATCAAATCACCCCTAGAATCCTACCACACCATAAATCAACTTAATCACCTCCAAAGCCCCCCCCACAAAACTAAAATAATATCCCTCCAACCACATAACCATACCTAAGATCCTCCCAACCAACTCACCATGCCTGACCTAACAATATCTACCCCTCCCCTCACCCCTTACTATGTCCACACACAAGTATCCCCTAAGCAATCTTATTTCAGCACAAATGAACATACCCACCTCCACCCCCCAACCAATCTCCAATACAACTCCCCCCACACAACCAATCTCCAAACATAACACCCCCCCCAACCCCCCAGACAAAGCCTCACAGAAATACTTACAACTCTCTAGAACCAAACCAAACATACCCAACCTTAGTGACAACCACTCTCAATAAAATCGACCTAACTCAACATCTCCTCCCTAAACAAAAAACCCTTACTCCACATATCAACTCATTGACACCATAATTCCAGCCCCCCGATTATAATTAAAACCAACCAACCTATATACACAAAAAATCTCATTCTCATCTTTGTTCATAATTTGACAAAAAAGCTCAAATCTGTCTCCTGCTATTACTAAAAACACTCCTACGATATGCTCATCCTTCCTTGCTACGAATACTTTGACATTTCAAGCTCAAAGATTCAAAACTCTTCCTCCAACTCGCTCCGTTCCTCTTTGACATAGCTCAAAGACTTTACATTCATCTTTCTCTAAACAACTCTACGACTATCTACATTTCCGTTTTCCCCTTCCTTGTTTTTCTTTGAGTGAGTGTGCCTGTGCGTCCGTCCAACTGCGCTTCTCTGCTTGCACCACCGCGGTGGCGTGGCGGTTCCTCCTCCGCTTCGCCAACACAGTCTGAGCTCAGACGACAGCCAAACCACCTGCGCTTGGCCCTTTGATAGCCCGTTCCTTCTCCCGCCCCTCCCTCTGCCTCGTCCTGATTGTGATTGTGTGTTGCAGCACCAACCACCCATCTGGCCACATTGCCTACCCCCTCACGCAAGCGGTGTTTAGCCACTGCACCTTTTCTCTCATTCTAAAATTCACTTCAATCCTTCCCCTGAACTTCTTTCCCACCTGTCACTAGCCTTTATTCATTCATTCATGCTGTAAGCTGATTGGCTGGTAAGCGAACGACAGGTGATCAGTCGGCAGTTGTAGGGGAGAGTATCCACCACAAGCCCACCCGGGCACAGGTCAAACAACGGGGCCTGGGGGCGAAAAAAACAGAACAGAAAGAAAATGTAAATAGAGAACATACAGGTTATATTGTGTTAATCTACACTACAAAGATGCCGGAAAACCAGTTTTTTTTTTAAAGTGAGACAGATTGTATAAGTATGGAAACACAGAAGAAGGCAGAGCATTCCACAATTTGGCTGTGTGTGGAAAGAAGGAGGTACTATAACGGGTTATTCTCGTGTGACCTACATCCACAGAGAAACGGTGGGCACCGCGGGCAAGACGGGCAAGACGGGCAAGACGTGTGTTACGAGCCCACGGCTTTGCCGGCGGTACACAGGATGCCAAATCCACCGAACATTGCCCGTTAAAGTACCTGTAAAAGAGAGAGAGTGAAGCAACTTTGCGGCGAAGAGAAAGGGAAGAGAGATTGTCGACTAAAGGAGGAGAGTTAATAAGACGAAATGCCTTTGATTCCACCCTATCTAATAGTTCGACAGAAGAGGAACCACCCCCAGATATGAGAGCAGTACTCCAAATTAGGACGAATAAATCCCCTATATACATGGAGCAACTGCTCAGAAGTGAAGTAGCTACGGCATCTGTACAGCATTCCCAACTTTCGGTAGGCAGCTTTAGCTATACTAAGGATGTGTGATTTCCAGGACATATTGCAGGAAATGGTGAGGCCTAACATATTCATTTCAGAGTTTGGCAGGATGATAGCGTCCTGAAATGTAATTAATGGGAGATCGTCTAATTTACAAAATGTAATTGGTAAATATTTAGTTTTATTACTATTGAACTTAACCAAGTTTGTACCTCCCCATTCAGAGATGCTGCACAGATCCGCATTGATAGAAGTAATGATATCAGTTCTAGAAACAGATCTAGTTTGAGAGTTAGGAGGAAGGGGAAAATGTGAAGAAGAGTGAAGAGTAGAATCATCAGCGTAAGAATGGATAGAGTTAGTTGTAGTGTGAAGTAAACTCATTGATAAAAAGAAGGAAGAGAGTAGGTGAAAGAACAGAACCCTGTCGGACACCACTACTGTTAGAGAAAGAACGAGAGATCGATCCCTCGACAACAACTGCCATGGATCGGTTTTCAAGGAAGCATTTATATATATATATATATATATATATATATATATATATATATATATATATATATATATATATATATATATATATATATATATATATATATATATAACCACAAGGAAACAAGAATACACGAAGTTCCCAAGCGCTTTTGTGTAATTCACATCTTCAAGGGTGAATACAGACTAAGGAGAAATACTTGAGAAGGCTAATATATACAATAGAGGAGAGTGAGATTTGTAGATGATATGTAGATGGTGTAATATGTCTTTGGCCATGTAGCCATGTAATGAGGACCTAAAAGCTTTTCTACCACGAATTAACAACTTAGCACCCTCGATTAAAGTCACTGTGGAATTAGAGAATGACTGCAAATTACCATCCCTAGACTGTCTGATCCACAGAATAGGTAACACCTTTAAGTTCAGTATTTATGGGAAACCTACTAATGTGTTTTCATACATTCATTATTATTCTGCCCACCATAATAGAGTCAAACAGTCAGCATTTTCATCAATGTTTTTATGTGCTCTAAGAATATGCAGTCCGGAATTCATTGATGAGGAATATAAATATATCTAGAATATTGGCTTGAACCTTAAGTACCCAAGGTCTTTTATAGACAAATGCCTTAACATTACTAAGAAATCTTTTTATAGAACTGATCCTAAGCCCACCCATGACAATAAGAATCTCTTAGTATTACCATTTAAGAAAAAATTTTCTCAAATTCCTATACAACTGAAAACCTGGAATGTTAATGTGGCATTTAAAAACTTATGTACTCTAAAACAAATGTTAATTAGAACTCCCCCAACAATGCAGGCGGCTGCATTTACAAGGTTCCTTGCAAGGAATGTAATATGTTCTACTTAGGCCAGACGGGTAAAGATCTTATAACTAGACTTAAACAGCATAAATATACTGTTAGGACATTTAATTTCGATACTTGGCCAAGGGCCTTCTTTCAGAATTTTACTATGAAGCTTGAAGTTTGCATAGGAAGCTGTATATAAGCTACCGTTGAGACGTTTCACATAAAAGACTACTAAGAAATAAACGGACAATGATCTAAAATGAAGTTTTAACACTTTTATTGCTTTAATAAGTAGGTACACAGGAAAATGTTGTAATAACAATATTCTTTTTTCTTTCTTCCTACTATACTGAATCACAAGATAAAAAATATGCATTTTACAGTAGCAGATAATAATTGATAAAGAAAATACTGTAACAACCTAAGATTCCCAGTACTGTACTGTACATGACTAGAATATCAATTACAAGTTATGTTAAAAGAAAATGTAGAAAACCCTAAAAATAGACAAAAATTGTTACATATTTGAATTGTATGTAATACAAGGAGATAAAACAAACCTTGCCGAGGCCGTCTACTCAAGTTCTTGTAAGGCATTTATTGCTAGCTCCTGCACAGAATGTAACCTAAATAAACAGTAAATTTATTTGTTAATTCTTCCCGATGCAGTTGCACCAATGTCCAACTGGCTAACCTAACTTTCCACCTCCGAGGCCATAATTAGAGAATAAATTACTCTTCTTCTAAAACAAACATCCCTAAATGGCAACATCACCAATTTAACGAGCCAATGCTTCTTCTGTTGCAGTCAGAGGTGGAACACTGCTTGGTCCTCCTAAAGAGTAAAAACAAATTTTAATATATTACTTGGTAAAGTATACCAATAGTAAACAATTGCTTATCTTAGTATATGCGTTATCACAGAGTGCTCTTACCTAAAACTACATGATTAAAATTACAAAGTGTATCAAGACTGTCATGACAGTCATTGTAAATTAAGACGATTGAAAGCCAAGGTTAGGTTACGAAAGGCTGCCAAGGTCTTAACCACAGATATGAAAGTAACCTTTATGTTATATCTAATCAGGAATAGGAAACTTTATCTAACAACCTAGGTTCCTGGTCTCATCTAAGGCGTTTATGGTATAATACAGAAGGTTAGGTTTGGTGACCACATGAGATTAACTGAGAAATTTCGCTTATAGTAATGACATCAGAAAATGCGAAGAAACAAGTATTTTAACCCACCTAGCAGTGCGTAAAATGTACCATATATTTAGTAATACGATACAACATAAGGGATATTTGATCAATGTTTTAGCAGTGTACAGCAATATATAATTATCAACAATATTGGTTGCTCAAAGTGGGCAGGGCTTGAAGAAGGAAAATTTGGGAAAAATACTATAAATAACGCCAAAGAAACATTTAAAACCTTACCTAACTTTAAAAAATCCTAAAATTATGAATAACTAACCTTATTCTTCTTGTTTTCGGTGTTTACTGTGTTGATGTAGTTTTCGTTGTTCAGATAAGGGTAGATGTCGAGGTTATCATAAGAATTCAAGAGTTCAACAAGTGCACCCTGAGGGAAATAATTTTGTTATGACATGATTGGCTCGCAAGAGAGATGTCACGGGTTCGATTCCCGGGCCGGTGGAAAGTTGTTCGGACACACTTCCCAACCGCCCTTGGTCCCTGTTCACCTAGCAGCAATGTAGGTACCTGCTGTAAATCGAAAGTTGCGAATTCGTATTCAGAGACAAGTTGTTGGAGCTTCCAATAACTTGCTTAGACATAAACCATTGACTCTTCAGGCTTCTACGCCCTTAACTCATGAGACGTAAAGGCAAGCATGAACTTAGCATGCTTCCCTGTTGGGCGCTGTAAACACTTCTGCACTTCACCTTGCACAAGGATGTAGGGGGGTGCCCAATAAATAATAAAAAAAAAATTGACATGAATGGCTTGCGTCTCCTATTGAGTTATGTATCAGTCACAGTGATTGGCCAAGAGGAGACTCACTACTGCCACCTGTCGGCATTTTAAGAACTATTTATAGAGTTCGTACGATCACCACAGCCAGGGCTGCCGTTTGTCGGAAATTGCTTCTGCTACTTGGATGAAAGAAAACGGATACGACGCCATCGGATTAGTGACATGTCATTATCCGTCAATCGAAAATTTCGGAAATTTCAAGATTTTTTTGAGGTGGGGCCTAAATACCATATAATAATAAAGGAAGAAATTGCCCAACTATATAAAAATAGACCGGATTTTGCACTAAATCAAACCTTAATGTTAGATGTCAATATGAGATGCACAGAAATTAAAAGGGAGGTTTAACATCAATGATCCCTTTCTTAAAAATAGTCTCTTTTCTTTATCCCTAGAAAGCTCTATATCCAATGATTCCAAGAACATCAATGTCAGACTTGGTTGAATTGGTAACAAGGATATTTAATGGAACCCTTCAGGAGTTTAAGGAACAGTGGCAAAGGCTATGCTGGGAAACAATAGATGACGAAACAAACAGTTTGGATATTTAAAATTTTTATAAGAAAGTAATGAAAATGAAAGATGATGATAGGAAATGCCTTTCTCACTATGGATGAATATGATAAGTGTAAAAGAGTTGTATGAATATCAATATCGCGGATGTATAACAACTGATTGTTGTAATTAATAAATAAAGTACTGATTTATATATATATATATATATATATATATATATATATATATATATATATATATATATATATATATATATATATATATATATATACAACATTAATTCAAACATTGCAGGGGCGCATCCAGGAATATCAAAAGTGGGGTTCAAGAAGTTGTGGGTGGGGGGAACATGGCGAACACAGTGCGACCACCCAGCTGGGGAAAAATTTTTGAAATCTGCCTAATATCATGTACATTTTGACGCCTTTTTGAGGGCATGTGCACTTGATATTTGGAAATATTCTAAAGTCAATAGTAATTACATTTAACTATACAAAAACGCCTGAAGACAATACTGCAATACTGCCCCTGCATTGTGTTTTCTCTGCCTTTTATTGGACGTTTTCATAGAGCTTAAAATATCTAAGTTATACCTCGTCATTTGAAAGTTTTCTACAAAGAACTACTAATTACTTTCAAGAAAACACGATCGGATACAGACAGTCGGATGAGCGGCAGCCCTGACCACAACTCTGTTATGATCCTTTAGTGAATCACATTTGCCGGAGTTCGTATGGACTTCAAATCTCCCGGAACTTACTAACTTAGTATCTCAGCAGTGTTAGTGAATCTGGGCCCAGATTTGAACACTGGAAGGTGTGCGGGAAGCACTTCATAACGGTTAATAATGTATCAATCCTCAGTAATGAGTTATGTACACGAATTTGTGGTGAACGTCTCTATGGCCTAAATATTGAATATTATTACCCAACATTTTTTTTCAAATCTCTATTCATCTTATTGAGGGATAAAGATTCATACCGTAGCAGTGAGTTATGTCATCCTAAAGATGGGTATTATACACAATAATGCCATCGTCAAGCAAGTCAAAATTATTATAAATTTAAGTATGTTTTTAAGTGGATCAAGTCAATTACCAGATTATCCCAGACAAAACAACTCACATATATTCTACCAGGTACTACTACTAAAATAATAATCACTACCTAACATATTACAATAGATTCCGGAGCAGATCCTGGGGGTCCAAACCCCCTCCCCCCTTTTTCATCAGAAAATTATAATACTTTTTTCTTTAATGTAGTACTGTACTCAGGCGTTTTTATATAGTAAAAAGTAATTACTATTGACCTCAGAATATCTTCCAATAAAACATGGCCTCAAAATGCCCATAATATTGGTCAGTTTTAAACAATTATCTGGGGGTCTTACAGCACCCCCGCCCCGTCCCCTCCCAAATGTCCCAGCTGGGTGGAGATGCTGTGGTCACCATTGTACACCCACCCACAACTTCTTGGACCCCCATTTTGATAATCTTGGATACGCCCCTGTTATGATTTTTTTTCTGATCTAAATTAACGTTAAGACACGTAATATATGTAACCGGTCGAAATTCTCACTCTTTTAGTTATTGTTTTTTTTTTTAGTTCTCGTGGATGGAAATGCAGTGGAAGCGCCCCTCAGAGAAAATCCCGAACCAGCACAAACACAATTAAATAAAAATATTCTCCGTGACCGTGGAAAGCTAGCACCTATGATTGGGGTTAATGAGACGCACTGTAAAAGATGACACTTCTATTCCTTCCAATACTACACACACAATCCATAAATTTTACAACAACACTAGAGTACTTCTTAGCGTGGCTTAAAAACACTACAATGGGGAACAAAAGTTAACATTGTATCAAAAATTATTAAGAAATATTAAATGCACTATGAGAAGACTACTAAGGCAGTAGTACTACCTACACCAAAACGAGGAACTCATCTGAAACAGTTCCTTCGTTATCTTGCAACACTAAGTGGCACAAAAAACATTAAAAAAAGCATTAATTGCACCAGTGAACATGCCTTAAGGGCATCCGATACAGTAATAGCAATCACTGAGATATAGAAATCCCGATTTTAGTCATACTACACAAGAACATGGATCACTCATAGCCTGTCTGGGATGACCCACAAAATACTATAATCCTAACTGTCCTAGAACCCCAAGGGTGTAACTACTAACCTGCCAAGGGGCAGGCATTTACAAGAAACAGAGAAAATCACTCATGACCCATTAGGCAGGCGGGTGCTCCGCTGTTTTTTCCATTAATCTCTCTTGATTTCAGGAGTCATGAATGTTTTTCTCCACCAATACCCATAACATGCTTCACACATAGGTTCCGAATGCACCCGTACTTTTAAGGTACTAACAGCCTTTCACAACTTTTGGAGAGGAACTCTTATGTCCCACGTGTGTAATCAACCATGAGGAACGTTGATCTCACACCTGGACTTGGCTATTCTAATCACACCTTACCACCTTCACCCGTAACATGCTTCAGACATATGCTCAGAGCACACCAATACTTAAGGTGTTACAGCTTGTCATCAACCTTGAAGAAGAATCCCTACATCACCCGTGTGCAATCAACCATGAGGAGCGTTGATTACACACCTGAACTTGGTTAATTCGATCACATTCACCCAATACCGGGGAGATAAATGTCTCTATGTACCCAATAGACTCCTGGTCTCAGTGTGTGACCTTTCATTCACTCAGGCTGCACTCAGTTTTACTCTCAGTACTCCATGGACAGGAAGAGAGTAACCCTGACTAACTGACTGAAGAGATGTGGTGTTGAATGAAGCAAGGCAGGGAGATTTGATGACCCAGAACGACCATCGACCAAGGGCGGACGCTGATCCCACGTAGTTAGTTGTCAGGGACACTAGTTCACCTCATGTGTCCCAGCTAAACGACCGCTAACCTGTGACCAACCGCGTGGGTTCTCAAAATCCCTGCAAGAGAACCCTCTGTTAGCTATTGTTAACTTCATCTCCGCCCTATCTAAACACTGTCTGAGATCAAATAAAACTTACTTGCAACACTGATGGAAGTGCGCGCAAAGGGACGAGGCCACGTGGTCGTTTTCCTTGGCAGAGACGCCGAG
>NW_024715080.1:0-10505 GCF_018991925.1 Homarus americanus
GCTGAGATTATTTTTTAATCTGTATTAGGATATCTACATGATCTTTATTACACACACACACACACACACACACACACACACACACACACACACGAGTACTGTATAGCACCTCGGCTGGATCCCATTGACATGAGAAAATCAGCTGTCAGTTGGCTAGATGGAATGGAAAGTTAGAAGGTGTTCCATGGGCCAGGAGAGCAAGAGGCGGGATACTGTATGGGGGAGCCATTCATCCTACCACTCACGATCATTATAAACAATTAGGTCAATATTTAAAATATTACATAAATTCTCTAAAAAATTCTTCTTGCGAATTGATTTAAAAACAAACAAAATATCGTTTGTGTGTGTGTGTGTATGTGTGAAAAATGTGAGAACTGATAGATAAATTTAGAGATGTAGAGAAAAAGAAATAGTGATAGAGTCAGGAAAAACTAGTGGACTGGAGACTTACTGTGTACGGCTATTGTATACAAAAACAGTTTTATTTTTTCTGAGAACAATGCTCTTCAACCCCCCAAAAAATAAAATTGTTACCAGAAAAAAGGTGGTTTTAGTGATATATGAAGCCTTAAACCTTAATACTCTCCACCAACCAAAAAATGGTCCACCTTTCACTCTCTGAAAATAATTGGTGAGTGGGCCAACTGCTGCTGCTGTGACTGAATGCTGAAATAAGATCTCAAACAGTTTTATTCGGAATTTCTTTTTCATTTCATCAAAAACCTTTACGTGAGGTATAGGTGACGTCTAACGAGAAATAAATCCCCAGTAAAAAAATGCCAAGAAAGAAAACAACAAAAAGGAATATAGGAATAAATGTGCTTAGAGGAAAAATATATCTCGGTGAATATATAAATAGACAGAATGATGAGTAAAAAATAGACAGGCACAAAGTATACGGGCATCTGATCTGTCTTCCCCCTTGATAATTGAAAACTTTTATATTTTCCAATTAATATGTCGACTGAAACTCATAATCAGGTTATTGCCTCTTTTCAGGCCTCAGTAATTTTCCACTGACTATAATATCCACGTCTATCCTGAAATATTATAAAAAAATAAATACTTTTGAAACTTTTTTTTAATCGAGAAGCTCAGGTGGAAAAGAGTTTCTGATTAATTATGGCATTTTTTTAATTCTGGACAAATAATATCGGTTTATTAAATGGAGCAGCGCCTTTGAATTTAAATCACTTTTTTTTACCTATACTTTATTTTTGTTGCTCTTTTTTTGTTTCGCTGTCTCTGTGTCTTCCTGTTTAATCCAGTAACCAACCCACAATTAACCCAGTAACCAACCCACAATTAACCCAGTTACCAACCCACAATTAACCCAGTAACCAACCCAGTAACCAGCCAACCTTTCACCCAGTAACCAACCAAACCTTTCACCCAGTAACCAACTTTTAACCCCAGTAACCAACCCACCTTTAGCCCAGTAACCAACCAACCTTTAACCCAGTAACCAACCGTTAACCCCAGTAACAAACCCTTAACCCAGTAACTCACCTTTAACCCAGTAACCCACCCTTAACCCAGTGACCAACCATTAACCCAGTAACCAACCTTTAACCCAGTAACCAATCTTTAACCCAGTAACCCACCTTTCCCAGTAACCAACCTTTAACCTGGGTAACCAATCTTTAACCCTAGTAACCCACTCACCCAGTAAGCTTACCTTTCACCCCAGTAACCACCTTTAACCTCAATAACCCACCTTTAACTTATTAACCCACCTTTAGCCTCAACCTTTAGCAGTAACCCACTTTTAACCCAGTAACCATCCTTTAACCCAGTAACCCACCTTTAACCCAGTAACCCACCCACCTTTAACCCAGTAACCCACCCACCTTTAACCCAGTAACCCACCCACCTTTAACCTCAATAACCCACCTTTAACCCAGTAACCAACCAGATCTCTCACACATTTACCAAACCTTGATCCCAGGACACCAAAATTAATAAGGAATATGATCTTTCGGTGAACAAGTTAGTATCACATCATCGCTGCTCAGATATTGTAAGAGAGAGTCCTGGAGCCGACACAGTTTCCTAGATGGTGTAGGAACAGATGAGTGAAGTGGCAGTGGTTGTTGTTCTAGTGATCAATGCGTCGTTGTACCCTTTACAACTCGTAATCGGGAGGTCGAACCACAACAATAATAATAATAACTTGTATCAATAACAACATTTAATAAAATCCACAATAATACCAATTACAACAGAAACAGTAACAATAACTTGTAACTATAATATTATGTAACGAATCACAAACGTCATCATCATCATCATCATCATCATCTAAGAGTAACATGTAACAATAATATCAAAAGCAGCAGCAACAACAACAACAACCACCAATAACCCACAAGAACAGTATGTAACAACAACAAGGGCAAAACTAACAACTATAACCGCCTCTGGTTACACTGGGCGAGGGGTAAACATATCGGCATATATTTAGCTGCATATATGCACGCTATTACGAGCCGCGCTTAAATGTATAGATATATCGGTTAAATAAAGTTAATATCACTGTAAAAATAACTCTGTTGGCCCCAACCACCCTGGGAAAAAAAAATCCCGCCGGTCATCAAATTATGTAGTGGGGAAAAATGCTTATATACATTACCGGTGTTTACCAGCCGTAAACTGCCAAAGGAAAACCGAACAGGAAAATCTGTTACCGATACTCTTAAAATATTGAGGAAATATTTCTGTAACATAAAAAGGACGATTTCTGAGCACGCGTCTCACTGCTGATGGAGTGTGACACAGGTTAATGGTATTTTGTTCATTGTGTGAGAGAGAGAGAGAGAGAGAGCGAACATGACCTGCGGAACGTAAAAAATATATATCCCGGTTGTGGCGGACAGACCCACCAGGGTCCACCCACCCTGGGGAAATGAATATGAGGTGTGAGAATTTGTACCTGTTGGTTGGTGGTGCAACTCGAAGAGGCGGGCAGGAGGAGGAGAAGGACGGAGGAATGGAGGGAAAGGAGAACGGAAGTGAAAAAATAAAATCTTTTTGCATGTTGGTGCGAGTATTTCACCTGGGAGAGAGAGAGAGGATGATGGGGTAGTGGTGGGGGGGGGAAGGGGGAGAGAAAGGCTAGAGAGGATTAGGATAGAGGAGGGGCTGGGTGTGAGAAGTTTTACCTTTTGGTATATCTTCCAGTTGGGAGAGTCGAGAGAAAGGAGGGAGAGGAGAATGTGAGTGTGAGAGTTTGGTGCTGTTGGTGTTTGTACTGGAAGAGCAGAGTGAAGAGGGGGGTGGGTAAAGGAGAATGGGGGAGAGGTAAGGAGGGAGGGAGTGGAATGAGTGTGATGGGTAAGGGGAGTTGAGGTGGAGTGGGTGTGAGGGGAGAGGGTAAGGAGGGTGGAGGGTGGGTGGGGTGAAAATCTGTGCCTGTCATTGTGTTTTGCACCTGTGAGGGAGGAGAGGGGAGGAGTAGGGCGTTCTGGTGTTGGGGGAGAGTGGGGAAGTGAGAGCCTAATGTTAAAGATCTTACACTTGAGAATGGAGACAGAGATCAAGGCCTCTTGAAAATCTGCACGTGTCGATGTGTCTGCTGTATCTGGGAGAGGGAGTTCGGAAGAGGGAAGGGTGGATTTGGGAAAGGGGAGGCCTGGAGAGTGGTGAGAAGGAGGGGTGAAGGGAGAGGAGAATGGGAAAGAGGGAGGAAAAGTGATAGGGGGGTGAAGGGTGTAATTATATACTATATATAGTTGTTTGTGTACATCGGCTATAGAGAGCGGGAGAGGGATAGGTAGGGCTGGGAAGGGAAGGGAAAGAGAGGATAGTGGACGGAGAAATTTGAGCCTGTTTATGTGTGATGGGCCCTGGGAGAGCGGAAGAGGCGATGGTGTGGGGGGAGAGGGAATTATTGGTAGTGGAAGAGAGAGAGAGAGAGAGAGAGAGAGAGAGAGAGAGAATTATCCACTGGGAACATTGAGTGGAGAAATAAAAATGAGAGAGAGAGAGAGTGATCAGTGAGAGGGATAAGAATAAAGGTAAGTATGAGAGGACAAGGATGGATGAGAGGAAGGGTGGGAGACATATACCCAACACCCCGAGACATGACAGTAAGAAAATGAAGGAGGACGGTGAAGAGGGAGATAAAGACGCGTTTAATATTTCCGGGAAGAAGGTAGAGAAGAGGAGGAGGGAGGAAGGAAGGAAAGAAAGAGGAAAGGAAAAATGAACAGAGAAAGGAGGAAGACGAAGGGGAATTAGGTGGGAGGATGGAAGAATGAAGGAAAGAAAGAAGAAAGGAAAAATGGAGAGAGAAAGGAGAATGACAGATACAACAGAGAGGAAAAACAGAGTAATGGGAGAAGGGGAGTGAAGTGATAAGATAGATCTATTCATAATACAATGACGGTCATAACCCAACATTACACAGCGTTATAGCGGGTGTTTGGGAAGGGTTGGGAGTGTTGGAGAAGTTTTGGAGGAAGGTATAGGTGATGGAGGAGGAAAAAGTTGTTGGAGACGGGATTCGGTGTTGGAGAAGGGTTTCGGTGTTGAAGAAGTGTTGGAGGAGGGCCTTGGTGTTGGAGAAGGGCTGAGGTTTTGGAGGAGTGTTGGAGGAGGGCTTTGGTGCTAGAGAAGAATCGATGAGGTATTAAAATTGCTGGGGGAAATGTCAGGGATGGCGTATGGTGTTGGGGGTGTAGTGATGGAGGGGGGGACTTAAACCGAGTAGTCTGGCATTACTTCCTATGTTTCCCAGGACGGCTGTAAATCACGTATGCTGTGTAATATATCTCTCACTGGTACACCCACCTGGGAAATATAATATTCCTTTTATGATATTGTGGTGCAAGGGGGTTCTTCTCGTATTAGGTCAGGGGAAAAAGGGCAGTGTTGAGTGGGGGAGAGTTTCATAGTTTCCAGACGAACAAAGCAAAGGGTGAGAGGTGGTGGTGGTGCTGGTGGTGGTAGTGATAGTGGTGGTGGTGATGGTGGTGCAGGTGGTGCAGGTAGTGGTGGTGCGGATGTTTGGTGTTCCCGGGTAAACGTGAGAGAAAAGTGTGATGATTATTTGATGTTTGATTTATCACTTTAATCTAACACTTCTCTCTCTCTTTCTCTCTCTCGATGTCTGTCTATTCCTTTGTTACATGTTTCTACGTTTCTATTTATTGCCTTCATTTATAGAGATAATGGCGGAGTGGTTATAATTCCTATATTTCCTTTTTTTTTTTCAGAAAATTCCAGCTGGTCATCCCACACACAGAGCCATCATGTAGCACTGTAGAAGATCGTAAGTAACTGTAATACAAACTAAGTTAATAGCATCATGACTAACCTAACCTAACCTAAGTTTACTTTGATTATATTTTGATATTAAATGACTTTGTATATGGAACAGAACATGATTTTTGCACATGAATAAATATTCATGATAATATAACAATGAAAATAAAAAAAAAATCAGCAAAAATGTCTGGTGCGTTTTAAGAATTAATAGTACCATAATTATCATTATATAGCGTGACACCCACACACACACACGTGTTTATGGGATATTTGCGACAATGCGATAATTTTAATATACTTCCGATTTATCTTTGAAGGGGTCTGGTCTTTGTACAGGAAGGTTCATGTAGACAAACCTAACACAAACTGCTGTGTATAGCGTGGACGCCAGCCAAGTTTACAAAAGTGTTAATGAAATAAAGTCAGTTTCACCGTATATGCAGTTAATTCATAGACCCATAATAAAAAAATATCCAATTGTCGCAAAACAATTCGCTGCATTGTGAGGCTTAATCGGCGATTATCTCAAAAGCGGGTGTCTCATATATATATATATATATATATATATATATATATATATATATATATATATATATATATATATATATAGCATTCTTTTCATCAGTTTTCGAATCGGTGGACGAGGGGCACAATTATGATGTGGTATATCTCGACTTTAGCAAAACCTTCGACAGAGTCCCCCACGAAAGACTAATAAGAAAGGTAGAAGCACATGGCATTAAAGGTAATATTCTAAAATGGATTAGGGCGTGGTTACAGGACAGGAAACAGCGAGTGAGCATTAATGGCACTAAGTCCCATTGGAGCAACGTCACAAGTGGAGTTCCCCAAGGCTCAATACTTGGACCATTATTATTTATTATATACATAAACGACATAGACATCGGCATAGACAGCAACATAAGTAAATTTGCTGATGACACTAAAATAGGACGTGTTATTAAATCTGACGAGGACTCAGCAAAACTACAGGAAGATCTAAACAAATTTTTCGAATGGTCTGAAAAATGGCAGATGAAACTCAACGTGGACAAATGTAAAGTACTCAGTATAGGAGATGTAAACAGGGAAACCAGATACCAGATGAACAACGATGCCATAGAGAAATCCGACTGCGAGAGAGATTTAGGAATAATGATAAGTAGGAACCTTAAGCCAAGTAAACAATGTGTTTTTGCTAGTAACAAGGCTAATAAAGTACTTGGGTTCATACAAAGGAGTGTTAGTTACAAGACTAGCGAGGTCATCCTAAAACTGTATCTTGCTCTTGTGAGACCACACCTGGATTACGCAGTTCAGTTCTGGTCACGTATTACAGAATGGATATAGAATCCTTGGAAAAGAATTTGGGGAGAATGACAAGACTAATCCCGGGTAGTAGGAACCTTGGTGTAGAGACAGGTTTAAAAGCATCTTAATTTGCACTCCCTCAGGTAATGAGGCGAAGGGCGACCTGACAGGGTGTATAAGAAATTGAGAGGAACAGAGGGCGAAACAAAGGGGCATTACAAAGGTACTCAAATTATCAACCAGGGAGCGAACTCGTAACAATGGTTTAAATTGAATAGATTTGCTAGATTTAGGCGTGAAATAGGTAAACACTGGTTTGGAAACAGAGTAGTGGATGAATGGAACAAGTTACCAAATATCATCATTAACTCGAATACGCTGAATTGCTTCAAACATAGGTTGGATGCTCATATGAGCAATAGGGGTTGGGTGTAAACGGGACTGCCCAGTATGGGCCAATGGGCCCGCTGCAGTTTCCTCCATTCTTATGTTCTTATGTTCTTATGCCCTATCCCAGCCACAGGAGAACACACCTAAGTCCTACGTTTCCTATCTCTTGCACAAAAAGTCTAATCTAAGAACCTCACCTAATGTCTACATTATTAATATAATGAGCACAACAGGGAAGAAAGGTTATCCTGTAGGCAATTGTACATAGTTACAATTCTCTCTCTCTCTCTCTCTCTCTCTCTCTCTCTCTCTCTCTCTCTCTCTCTCTCTCTCTCTCTCTCTCTCTCTCTCTCTCTTTCTCTCTCTCTCTGTGCCCTATTGGACATAGGAACATTAATAGTAGCAGACAAGTCAGAGGAAGAGAGACCAGTTCTGATCACTGTGGATTTACAACGTGAACTGGATGATGTAAGGAGGGAGAGAGATGTTCCTCTCACTGAGAAAAAAAAAGGATGGGAGAAGGAGAGGATTTATTTGCAAGACCAAAGAGAAAATACTTTTATCAAGGCTACTGCTGCGACTAATGATGTTTTTAGTAATTTTTTTTTCTCTTCCCAAGTGATTTTGTTCTCAACTGGTGTCCCTGTAATATACTGGTCTGAGGAGGATATCAGTCGAGTACTGACCTTTCGCAGCTTAAGCCCGAAAGCTTATCACTACTTGCCTGATAGAAGTCAATTTCGTTTCCCATCTATCAGTACACTGCATCGTTGGATTCTCAGCTCAATGTGGAACCAGGTGTGTTGCATGCACTTTTGCAACTGTTGTACCATAAATGTGAGTCTATGGATGACTGTAAACGTCTACGTGTTTAATCTTTTGATGAAACAAGTGTCAGTGAAGGTAACACTTGTCTTGTGAGGTCACAATTCCTGTCACATCACTCACACCTGGAGGCAAAGGCAGCACCTGTGATCACCTGCTCTAACTGCCCCCCCCCCCCACCACCCATAATCTGATAATCTGTTGTCAGTGGCTGTAACACTTATCATATGAAGTCATAACTCCTGACACCTCATGTCTACATTATTAGTATAATGGACAAACAGGGAGGAAAAGAACTCCTGTAGGCAACTGTATATATAGTCATCATTACCCTATCTTAAGCTGCAGTTATTTAAATACAAGACTATAACTGAAATACATTGTTTTTCTTTTAACCTTTCCTTCTGTGTATCACCCACCACACTGACTGGTGTCCTTAGCTAAAGTTATATGCAAGATTAAACTCTCTATTAGTATTATTTTCTATGTGAGATACTGAGATAACAAAGTGCAGTATATAGAACCATAAAATGTTCTGTTTATAAGAGGTGAGAGGTAGGCGAGGAAGTCTGCCTGCTGACGTCAGCAAAGCTCCACCCACCTTGGCCTAGGCTAGCCTAGTCTAACCTGACCTAACCTAACCTAACCTAACCTTGTGTAAAACAAGTCTAGCCTAGCCTAGCCTAGCCTAGCCTACCCTAACCTGACCTTATCTAACCAAAACTAACCTAACCTTGATCTGATCTGATCTGATCTAATATAGTGATTAGTTTTAATCAGATTGTTATACGTCTTTTTGATCAGTCTAAGTTTCTTTCATCTTACTCTTCATTTTTTCTCTGTTGTTCATCTTTGTTATATTGTTTTCTTTATGCTTTCTTTTCTTTCCCTCCTCCTCCTCTTCTTATTCCTCTATTGTTCTTTAAGAAATCAGGATAACTATTAAGATTTGTTGACCAATTTTCTCTACATTTTCATTAAGAGATTACTTATTAAAACAACATTATCTGTATTTATATTATCTGAAGAGGAGTCCCGGCCACAACAAACGCCCCCACACTAACATAATGAAACACTCCAGTAAATTATGTAAATATTCAAAAGGATTTGGATTTAATTGTAGTTTGTTTAATTTTAGGAACATTTCATTAGTGTTAACGGGAGGCAGGTAATGGCTATTATTAAAAAGCTTCCCTTATAATGACTATGGTCCCTCCAGCCAGACTTATACTAGCGTCTAAAGCCAAGGTGTGGTAGAGTCAAGGTTACCCACTGAAAAGTTTATTTGGATAAGTTCGGTGTGATTCTATTAGGTTTGGCTCCATTAGGCGGTGTAAGGTTACCTGGAGTGGATGATTATGTGTTGGGTGGGGCGGAGAGGAGTCACACCAGGTTAATTAGACTCCAGTTAGTGTGTATTTTATCCCTTTAACTCTCAAAGGAAAATTAAATAGATTAGTTCCTGTCACTCCTCTCACACCTGGAGGCAAAGGCAGCACCTGTGATCACCTGCTCTAACTGCCCCCCCCCCCCAACACCCATAATCTGATAATCTGTTGTCAGTGGCTGTAACACTTATCATATGAAGTCATAACTCCTGTCACCTCATGTCTACATTATTAGTATAATGGACAAACAGGGATGAAAAGAACTCCTGTAGGCAACTGTATATATAGTCATCATTACCCTATCTTAAGCTGCAGTTATTTAAATACAAGACTATAACTGAAATACATTGTTTTTCTTTTAACCTTTCCTTCTGTGTATCACCCACCACACTGACTGGTGTCCTTAGCTAAAGTTATATGCAAGATTAAACTCTCTATTAGTATTATTTTCTATGTGAGATACTGAGATAACAAAGTACAGTATATAGAACCATAAAATGTTCTGTTTATAAGAGGTGAGAGGTATGCGAGGAAGTCTGCCTGCTGACGTCAGCAAAGCTCCACCCACCTTGGCCTAGGCTAGCCTAGTCTAACCTGACCTAACTTAACCTAACCTAACCTTGTGTAAAACAAGTCTAGCCTAGCCTAGCCTAGCCTAGCCTAGCCTAACCTGACCTTATCTAACCAAAACTAACCTAACCTTGATCTGATCTGATCTGATCTAATATAGTTATTAGTTTTAATCAGATTGTTATACGTCTTTTTGATCAGTCCAAGTTTCTTTCATCTTATTCTTCATTTTTTCTCTGTTGTTCATCTTTGTTATATTGTTTTCTTTATGCTTTCTTTTCTTTCCCTCCTCCTCCTCTTCTTATTCCTCTATTGTTCTTTAAGAAATCAGGATAACTGTTAAGATTTGTTGACCAATTTTCTCTACATTTTCATTAAGAGATTACTTATTAAAACAACATTATCTGTATTTATATTATCTGAAGAGGAATCCCGGCCACAACAAACGCCCCCCACACTAACATAATGAAACACTCCGGTAAATTATGTAAATATTCAAAAGGATTTGGATTTAATTGTAGTTTGTTTAATTTTAGGAACATTTCATTAGTGTTAACGGGAGGCAGGTAATGGCTATTATTAAAAAGGTTCCCTTATAATGACTACGGTCCCTCCAGCCAGACTTATACTAGCGTCTAAAGCCAAGGTGTGGTAGAGTCAAGGTTACCCACTGAAAAGTTTATTTGGATAAGTTCGGTGTGATTCTATTAGGTTTGGCTCCATTAGGCGGTGTAAGGTTACCTGGAGTGG
>NW_024715081.1:0-13821 GCF_018991925.1 Homarus americanus
CGTACTCGTGCTTCTCTCTGTGTGAGGTAGTTCTGGATCCACCCCAGCAACCTTCCTTTGACGCCTTTTTTAGCGAGCGTAGTTGTAATGGCCAATGGATTTGCTAGTTCGAAGGCTTTCTCCAGGTCGAGGAAGACCACCAGAGCTGGTTTGTTGTCCACTGTGCTGAGTATCTCGGCGATGTTGTTGCCTGTGCCGGTGTTCTCGGTGTAAGCAAAGATGTGAGGGTGTGGGCTGCCTACTTTCCACTTGAGTCAGTTGAGAGCCATTCTTTCTCCCGTCTTCGCTATGCAGCTGAGAAGGGAGATGGGCCTCGGTTTGTCTGGTTCTCTGGGCTTCGGAATGGGCTGTATATCTGCCTTCTTCCATTCCGGTGGGAGTCTTTGTGCTGTCCACGAAGCATTGATGGCTTGCAGCAGAGCCTCGTGTCCGGCTGTACCGGCATGAGAAAGCATGGAGTAGGTTATCCTGTCGGCCCCTGGAGCTGTATCCTTGCTTCGTTTTGGCGACTTCTGGAGTTCTTGCTGGTTGAATGGTCTGTCAGTGTCATCTTCACTGTTGCAGGCCTCTTCGATCATCTGGAGTCTGACCTGTCGCAGACGCCGTTGTGTCTCCTCCGCCTGTCTCGGGAGGTTCTTCGTTGCTGCTCGGTCAGAGAACAGTTTTGCAAGTCTCTCGGCTTCCTCTTCTGGGTTGGGATGAGTTGGTGGTGGTGGTGTTGCCTTCCCAGATGCCCTTCGGATCTGGGCCCACATCTTGCCCAGGGAGGTGTGCTCGTTCAGTTCGGAGCACCACTTGAGCCAGCTTGCGTTTTTAATTTCTTCCTTCTCTTCCCTGGTATCCTTGACTATGACTTGCAGGAGATGTCTGTTTGTTGCCGTGGGATGTCTCCTGTAGTTTCTTCGGGCCATGTTCACTCTGTGGTTGAGTTCTTTCACCCTGGGACAGTAGTACCAGTAATCATTGTACTGTCTTGATGTGGGTTTTGTTTTGGGGATAGCCTCTTCTGCCGCTAGGTGAAACGCCTCGACCAATTGGTGGTGGAGGGTTGTCTCATCCGCGGGTGCTGCGCCGGCCGGCTGTGATTTTTCGCGCCACTTAGCCAGGTGTTTCTTGAAGAGTCCCCAGTCTGCCTTTTGAGTGTTGTATCTCCATCTCGGGGGGGGTGGAGTGGGGAGTTTGTTCACCTTCAGCGTTGTTAGGGTGGCGAAGTGGTCACTGGTCAGCGTGGGGTGTCTCTGCCAGGAGGCCGAAGGCTGTAGTGCACTGGAGACGAAGGTTAGATCTAGCCTTCCTCCCCTAGTGTGGGTGGGCTCTCCGGTGTTCAGGAGGCAGATCTCGGGTGTATCTTGAAAGGTGGTGTATAGGTGTGGGCCGTCTTCATTTGTGGGGCTTGCCGAGCTTAGGAAGGGATGATGTGCGTTGAAATCCCCTCCTATGAGTGTGGCGTGGTCGGCGGCCGAAGCAAATAATTGAGTAACCTCCAGTGAGCCCCTTGGGTTCTTGTAGATGTTGTGAACAGTTAATTCCCGTTCTTGGAGGGTTACTTTGACGGCCTGTGTCTCGATGTTTTCCCCACATGGAAATTGCTGCGTGACATCGGCGGAGGGTATGCTTGACTTAACCAAGATCATACATCCTCTTGTTGACGCCTGCGTGAAATGCCTCCTGTATGTCTTGTAACCGCTGAATTTGAAACAGTGGTGTTCTTGTAGAAGTGTTTCTTGTAGGAGTATGATGTCAAGCTTGTCCTTGGCTGCTGCTTCTTGTAGGAGGTGTTTCTTGTTTTTGATGCCCTGGGCATTCCATGTTAGGATGTTCAGGGTGCTGACGTTTTCCACCACTGTTTCATCGGGGACTTCTGGTGGTCCTCGATGGAGATGTCCAAGTTCGATTCCAACTGAATCAGGTCCATGTCTTCGTGTTCTGTGGTTTTTGCCTTCTGGGCCGTGGTTCGGTTCAGGGGAGTTGAAACGTCCAGTTTCTTTCTGGGAGCTGTCGGTATCTTGGGAGCTGTCGGTGTCTTGGGTTCTCTGGTGGCCTTCTTCGGTGTAGAGTGTACCTCGGCTGTTACTCGTGTGCGGACCGGCGTGGCTTCCTCCACTGGGGTGGCTGGAGCTGTGGCGACTTGCCCGAGGACGCTCCCCATGAGTATTTGGAGCTGTGTGGGTTGGATCTTGTGGCCCAGTAGTCCGGCTAGGCCCTCCGCGAAGGTCGTCAGTACATTGGCTAGGTCTGATATGTGTATCATTCCTTCTGGTGCCTTGGTGTGTGCTTCTTTTGTCTTTCTCGTGGTTGTCGTTCTCTGCTGCTTGGGTGGCTGAGGTGTGGCTGTAGTGAGGCCAGGAAACTGGGCTGCACTTTGGGTGTTGACTGGCTGAGGAGGTTGTCTTTGTTGTTTGGGCCTTTGGGTTCCCCCCACGAAGGTACTTGGTGGGGCTGGTGTGTAGGCGGTGGGGGCCGGTCTTGCTGCTGGTCGGTTTGCCTGGACCCTCTTTGTTCTCTCGGAGCATCCAGGATTCCAGGCGTGGTGTTTGCCCCCGCAGTTGGCACACTTGGGGGCAATTTTTCCCCCATTTTTCAGTTTGGTGAGGCAGGACTGTGTGCCGTGCTTCTGTGCGCAGACTGCGCAGATTTCCCTGTACGTGCACCTTGTCTGATGGTGCCCGTATTTCTGGCATCTGAAGCATCGCAGGGGCTCTGGGACGAAGGGCCTCACTTCGTAGATCCCCCAGGTTTTGGGGTCTATGGTGCTGGGGGGTGAGCCGTAGTGCGTTATGAGGACTTGTTTCGTGGTGGCCGTCTTGTCGGACAGGGGAGAGCATCTCTCGGCTTTTAGGATCTTCGGGTGGTTCTCCAGGGGTTCGAGAGGTAGTTCCTTTGGGTACCGGAGGACTACCGACTTCATCAGTTTCTGGGCGGGGTCTAGCTTGGTTGAAGTAATGGTGGTGGTGTTTTGTAGGTAAGTGTCGAGGGTGGTGGCGGAGTTCTTGTCTTTGGGGTGAACGATCATCTCCCCCTTTAGGTTGGGCCGCACTGAGAACTTGGCCAGTGGGTTTTGCTTTTCCATCTCTGTGACGGCGGCATATGTTGTTTTTGCGTCCATTTTCGTGATTCGGAATTTTGGCAGTGTCGTTGGAGGTGAGCTGGTGGTGGTGATGGGTGCCTTTTGGGCTGCTTGACGGCATTCGTTTCCCGAAAAGGCACGTCGGCGTTTCTTGTTTTCTACCTTCGTCCAGTTGTCCTCAGTGGCGGTAGCAGTGGTGGTGGAGTTGTTGGAGGTGGTGGCAGTGTTCCTATTTTTCAGGGGTTCGTTGAAGGCGCGTAACTGGTCTGCTTTCTCTGTGCGAAGCCTGTCGTAGTTCGGGTCGTCAGGTTGGCGGTTCAGGCGGGGGTCGCGGTTAGGAGGGCGTACGCGCTCCATAACCGGGTTTTTTTGTTTTTTTTGTTTTTGTTTTTGTTTTTTAGATCCTACCTATTCCGGTTGAGTAAATAGCAGAGGAATTACAGCACTCCCCACTGGCTGGTGGTCGTAGAGTGGTTCCTGAGCTTCTCTCACGGAGCCCCGATTGGGGAAGCCTACTTCCTAGTGTATGTGACTGCTCACTTATAGACGTGAGCTAAGTGTGCCTATTTGGGAAGGATAAGGATTGCGACCCTCTTTCCAGGTGGACCCGCACGATCACGGTTTTCCTGGAAAGACTCGGCTGGGGAGGGTTTTGCTCCGACCCCCTTTCGTGTTCACAATCTCCTGGGAGGGAGGTGAACAGTTACAGGGGGGACCGCAGGACGAATACACTTTTGAGGGTGCAGGTCCCTAGGCCAGAGCGAAAAGGGAAAAATGGTAGTAGAAGGAAAAGAGCTCAAACCACGCCGGGAATATCGCGCTATAACTGCTCTCCAGCTGGAGTGTGGGTCACTCACACCACCAGTGGGGAGGGCAAGCTAATGCTCGATAAACCGAGAACGCTCGTGAGTTGTTGTGAACGATGACAGTCGTGGGTGGTCCGGTCCGGGAAGATGGCCAACAATGGTACAAGGGAGAGGGCGGTCTTCAGAGTTCCGGGTCCAGCAGGAGGTCTTGTTGAGAGGTCTTCTTCGTTCAGGAGCGATGTGATGAGTGGGCGGCCCGGCAGGCGGGCGGGCTTATATACATACATTCTCCACCTCAGTGGCCACCTCATTGGCCACGAGTGCCGCATGCGTCATCCGCAAGCTACGCCCCACCTCCAAGAGGGAGGGACGGCCTTGGATGAACGATACTACCGCTGCGTCCACAGCACGCCACCTACTCCAACCAAACCGTGGGCGAAGCCACACCAGGACCACCTGTAGTAGCAACCACAACAACATGACTGGACGAGGCAAAGGAGGCAAGGGACTTGGAAAGGGTGGCGCCAAGCGTCATCGTAAGGTGCTTCGTGACAACATCCAGGGTATCACCAAGCCCGCCATTCGTCGTCTAGCTCGGCGTGGAGGTGTTAAACGTATATCCGGCCTCATCTACGAGGAGACCCGCGGCGTCCTCAAGGTGTTTCTGGAGAACGTCATCCGTGACGCCGTCACCTACACCGAGCACGCAAAAAGGAAGACCGTCACCGCCATGGATGTGGTGTATGCCCTGAAACGGCAGGGCCACACCCTTTATGGTTTTGGTGGTTAATCAACCTGATGGACGGGCGCACACCACCACCACCACCACGACAAACAAATATACGGACCTAATTTTAGGTCCACATTTAAATCGCTAAAGAGTTGGTTAGACACTGAGTAAATCGTTGAAAATATATCCAATAACATGATCCTCTCTAATTCTGGACTTGTGGTATGAGTATAGGTTGTGTGTGAACGTGTTGGAACCACTTCCTAATAATTGTCAGTCAGTCAGTCAACATCCACCTAACATCCAGGTACCTCACCTAACTTCCTGTAGCGTCACCGAACCTCACGAAATGTAACCCAATGTAGTTTATAATCTATCCTAACATGACATAACATAACCACGCACTATATTACTTCGGTAAGAGTAACGAGTTTTAATACGCAAAGTTGCAGTTAGCATTCATTCATACATACATACATACATACATACATAACATGCTAGTGGCAGGGGGGATTGAAGTGAATTTTAGGAGGATAGAATAGGTGCAGTGGCTAAACAGCGCTTGCGTGAGGGACTTTAAGCAGCAACTCGCCTGGATGCGGCAGGATAGAGTCAGGTCAAGCGTCCGGTGCATGTTGGGTTCCGCCATGGTTTCTCAGTGTTTGGTCGGCTTGATTGTGTGTGTGTTGGTTTCTTGTTTGGAGGAAATGTCTTGGTATTCTTCTTCTTAGCTTGAAGTTGATTTTCTTCTAACTCTTCTCCTCTTGTTGTTCGTCTTCCCCGTGTCTGCTATCATTCTGTAAAGACTCTATATATGTATGTAGGTATGAGTGAGTAACAGTTGCCGGTTACAGTGATACTTCATATTCGCTGGTGTTGTACTGTATGGCTTCGGTATTTCTTAATATACAAACGGCACCGTTAGGGGATTGAGGTATTTAAAAACCAGCCTACATTACTTATATATAGAAATAAATAATGTGGCTTGGACAATAATGACGACTACTCTCTCCTACCTAACCCAAACAAGGGCTTTTCGAAAGTATACATTGGACACAATTGACTTAGTACATACATTGGTGGTTTAACAAAAGCCCTCATTAGAGAAAGGTGAAGGAGCACACAGTGAACATACAGATTAATGTTTGCACGCATAGATCATGGAAGGTGAGGTGTTGAACACCAGACACGTAGTGTAGTAACTCCCTCACAGATGGCGTTATGAGGGGCCTGAGGATGTAGCAGTTACCTCACAGATGGTGTTATGAGGAACTTCACATGATGATGCTGTAGCAAAACATTCACTACGTGGTGTCGTAGCATCTTGGGGACACCACGTGGTCCACATGACTCACTCATTCAAGTGGGTGAGGTGTGGTCCCAGGCCTCTCTATCGTGGAGTCTCAGGGGAAGTATAACCGGGTACCTGGGACCTCACTGTGTGAAGGGGGTTAGCTAGCTTGGGTAAGACTCAACTGCCGAGTTGTTTTTCACTGAGTTAAGCACTGTTCACCACTATTCATCACTGGTTCCATTCCTTTGCCAAATGAGATAGTACCTTATGGCAAGAACTTGTTGATAGTCCGGTGGGGAGGAGGGTTCAGGGGAGTGAGTTGGTATCGGCCAACATATAAATAATAATAATAATAATAATTAACGGTTTATTGAAAGTGCTTGGCAGCCAGAAGGCTGAAAATATACAGTTACATATTTGGGAAATGGGTTACGAATTACAAATAATATACAAGTAACATGAGTGACACAAATAAGACATATAATAACTAGCTGGGGAAAAGCTCAAACTACAGTTCATTTCAACATAGTGACAGTGCAAGGAGTCGTGTTTACTGGGAGTGAGTACACTGATTTATTACAAGTTATCGATAATTTTTACAATGGTTGGGACTGGGCTGTTCTTATAGAGATCAGTTCGTGCACGTATGGGCTGGATGCGGTTGTGGTGTCGAAGAGCAATTCTCGGACTAGGGATCTCAGATGGTAGTAGGAGCCGGTGTAGAAGCTTCTTACCAAATTGGCAGATGAGGTCGTGGTGATGGTCAGTGAGAGTCTAAAGGGTCGGTCAGTGTGTTGAGCGCTTCTTGATATGTGGAGTAGGAAGGGGAGAGAATAATCTTGCATGGCCTCTTTTGCACTTTTTCTAGGTGTTTACGTTGTGTGGCATTTAGGGAGGAAGACCAGGTGAGCTTGGGAAGTATGAATGTTGTGTAAACACTGAGGAGCTCGTGTGCAGGAACACCGAGGGACGTGAGTCGGCGTAGGAGGTGGAGACGGAAACTGGAGGATTTGATAACTTCACTGACGTGTGGTTTCTAATTTAGTTTGTTGTCTATATGTATGTGTGTGTGTGTGTGTATATACTACTGTACTTTTTAGATCCTCCTACGCAACCTAACCTATTATAGTTAAGTATAGTAGGCTATACACTATTTTGTTAGTATGTGTTATAAAATGAAATTGCATGTTATTATTATTAATATTATTATTATTATTATTAGTAGTAGTAGTAGTAGTAGTATTATTATTATTATTATTGTTATTATTATTACATGCTAATATAATACTAAGTTGCCCGCCAGATTTCCTCAGAGATGGGAGGAGCACATTGGCGGCGGTGTTGTTTATACTCCGCCCGATTACTGATTCCTATTCACCGAGCCAGAGCTGGTGGGCGGCGTGTTATGTGCCACGTTTTGTTTCCCATTGGGCGTACCGCTCAGCTGGGGAGTTGGAGATTTCATAAAAAGAAAGTTTGAGTGGAGAGCACACCTTTTCCTTCACATACAGTTATCTTAGACCATCTACTAGTATAATAGTTTGCACAAAAATACTCTACACTCTTTCTAGGTTATTGTTATGTTGTTTTTTTTTTTTTTGACTTCTCATCAGATTGTGCATTCAACTAATATACACTATTAGTGTGTTTATTATTATGTTTTATAGTATTATTTCGTATAATATTGGGTAACACAATTATAGTCACTAATATACACTATTAGTGTGTTTATTATTATGTTTTATAGTATTATTTCGTATAATATTGGGTAACACAATTATAGTCACTAGTATAGTTTATTATTGGGGTTTATAGCAGTTTGTGGTCTAATAGTATCATGTTTTATGAGTGGTGTTCTATGTAGTGATGATTAGGCAATAAAATATGCTTTGGGTGTTTATAGCAGTTTGTGGTCTACTAGTATCATGCTTTATGGGTGGTGTTCTATGTAGTGATGATTAGGCCATAAAATATGCTTTTGGTTTATTGCTAACAAAATATACTTTGCTCTACCGCTGTAGTGCAATACATGGTGAAACTTACATACACCGTTAATAAAGTATTGATGGAAGAAGAAGAAGAAGAAGAAGAAGAAGAAGAAGAAGAAGAAGAAGAAGAAGAAGAAGAAGTAAGAGGAAGAATTGTGGAGGGAATGAACAGTGAGACAATGTAAAGCCTCCGGGATGGCGGCAGCGTTTCTGTTATTAATATATAATAAGACAATAGGAAAATATGTTGTTGTCTCTACCTGTATTATTACCTTTGCGATAGCATGGTTCAATTTTGGGAGGACAGAGGAAGGAGCAGGAGGTTAGGAAGGGAGAGATAGGGTCTGTGATCCTCGGGTCACCACTCCTCGGATTGTGTCAGTTCAAGTTTAGAAGCTCCAACAACTTTCCCTGAATACGAATTCGCAACCTTTCGATTTACAACAGGTACCTACTTACTGCTACAGTAGGTGAACAGGGACCAAGGGGGCTAGGAATAGTGTCCAAACAACTTGCTCCTGCCTGCCTGTGTGATGTAGTCGTGGCCACAATTAGGTTAGGATACAGACACATCTGGCAAGTTAGTAACGCTGTACCCATACCGGAACACTCATCATGTAAACTTTGTGATACACCTTTAAAGCACTATATTATTGAATGTGACACTGTCAAAGACTTCAGGCCACCTCACTTATTGTATCTTGAACTATGTCATTACTTCATTGAGGACATTACATTCTTGCTGTTTATCCCAAATTGGCTAGCTAGCTAGCCCACACTGATTAGTCTACAATTACAATATGACTCCAATGTATGCTGCTGGTAAATGTGTACTGTCAATGAACCAGAGTGAAAATAAGGTCGCCTCCCTTGCTGCTGCTGCTGCTGCTGCTGCTGCTGCTGCTTCTTGCGCCCTTCTAAGTCCCGTTTAAGTCCCCCACCCCAGGCCCCCGCAGTAACCCTTCACATCTACAACATTCAAAAACATTTTCACTCAATTTCCACAATACTATGCTAATTACACGTAAAATAGAGTGTTATCCTGCAAAACGTTGATGTCGTATATTTCTCTCTTTAAGTGATATCCTGTGGCTCCGAAAGGAGCCTGTTTGGTTAGGTTGTCTTGTGTGAACGAACCTTGGGTTCTTATTTCTTCTCTGTCTTCTTGGGGAGGAGCACAGCTTGGATGTTAGGAAGGACACCCCCTTGGGCAATGGTGACTCCAGACAGGAGCTTGTTCAGCTCCTCGTCATTGCGAATGGCACGCTGAAGATGACGCGGGATAATGCGGGTCTTCTTGTTGTCGCGGGCGGCGTTACCGGCCAGCTCGAGCACTGCTGCTGCCAGGTACTCCATGACGGCTGCAAGGTACACAGGGGCACCTGCACCAACACGCTCAGCATAGTTGCCTTTACGCAAGAGACGGTGGATCCTACCCACGGGGAACTGGAGTCCGGCCCTGCTAGAACGGGACTTTGACTTGCCCTTCACTTTGCCTCCCTTGCCGCGTCCTGACATGTTGCTGCTGCTGCTTTTCGTGATAGGAGTTAAATTTCCGCCCGCCACCTTGGTCTTTTATACCAAGCTCAGGATCAGGCCAGGTGGCCGTCTCGCGGACCCAACCAATGTAAGAGAGCCGTAGCTGCAGCCAGTCTGATCCTGAGCGGCCCGCTCGGTATATAAGGAAAAGTTAGTCGGGCCAGCTTTCAATTCTCTCGCTCCGCGCCACGAGTAACTGTGCCGCCATGCCTCCCAAAACCTCCGGAAAGGCTGCCAAGAAGGCTGGAAAGGCCCAGAAGGCCATTGCCAAGGGTGACAAGAAGAAGAAGCGCAGGAGGAAGGAAAGCTACAGCATCTACATCTACAAGGTACTGAAGCAAGTGCACCCCGACACAGGAGTCTCCTCCAAAGCTATGTCCATCATGAACTCTTTCGTGAACGACATCTTCGAGCGCATCGCTGCCGAGGCTTCCCGCCTGGCGCACTACAACAAACGCTCCACCATTACAAGTCGGGAAATCCAGACAGCTGTCCGACTCTTGCTGCCCGGTGAACTGGCCAAGCATGCCGTGTCTGAGGCACCAAGGCTGTCACCAAGTACACCTCTTCCAAGTAAGAGGTTACTTGTGCACAACAAACACGCCATCCCACTACTACAACTTAATCGGCTCCATCGGAGCCACAGTTACATGTTAAAGAGACAGTTACCGACAGTGATATATTGAGAGGGAAATAAAAAAAATAAAATTATAATAATCTGCATGCTCTATTGGCGTAGAAACAGGACTAAATCGAAACATAATAAATAAATAAATAAATTCTGCGTGGAGTACTTTTACACCCACTGCAAAGTGACATACATGGAGTGTGTTTGGGCTTCATTTCTTGTTTGCAGCATGCCTATTTCATGTAAAAAAAAATTTTATTTTATTTTATTGTATGTTCTTTTATTTTATTTATTTCTTTACTTACTTATTCTTTATATATTTATTTGTTACTAGCTCTTGTTTGTTGTACCCACCCACCTCCCGAATTGATGACCTACTATACAATCGTACCTCCACGAATGTTACCAACTTACCGTTAGGCGATTTGGGTAACCGAAATTAACGCTCTCCGACCACCAACCATTTCGATTGTCATGAAAATTATCTTCAGAACAGTTCTTTGGCCCTGAGAAGGGCCGAGTTATAGATGTCTGGTAGGTTTGGTTGTGCTTTTTGTTTTTCCCCAAGGAAGAGGACTTAAGCACGCTCTCCGCGGATGCGCCGGGCCAGCTGGATGTCCTTGGGCATGATGGTAACGCGCTTGGCGTGAATGGCACACAGGTTGGTGTCCTCGAAAAGACCCACCAGGTAAGCCTCAGAGGCTTCCTGCAGAGCCATGACGGCAGACGACTGGAAGCGCAGGTCAGTCTTGTAATCCTGGGCGATCTCACGCACCAGGCGCTGGAAGGGCAGCTTCCTGATGAGTAGCTCTGTGCTCTTCTGGTAACGACGGATCTCACGAAGGGCGACGGTTCCGGGCCTGTAACGATGGGGCTTCTTGACACCACCGGTGGCTGGGGCGGACTTGCGAGCTGCCTTGGTGGCAAGCTGCTTCCGTGGAGCCTTGCCTCCAGTGGACTTGCGGGCAGTCTGTTTAGTACGGGCCATCTCGACGACGAAATAGTCAATACGGGCGGCCCGGCAGGCGGGCGGGCTTATATACAGACATTCTCCACCTCAGTGGCCACCTCATTGGCCACGAGTGCCGCATGCGTCATCCGCAAGCTACGCCCCCCCTCCAAGAGGGAGGGACGGCCTTGGATGAACGATACTACCGCTGCGTCCACAGCACGCCACCTACTCCCACCAAACCGTGGGCGAAGCCATCACACTCTCTCTCCCTCACCATGAACGGATACGAGTTTGTTAACGTGGCGCGGATACGTCCGGACACGCCGACCTGCCCCAAGAAACTAAACCTCCTAGTTCTCCAGAAGTTTTTCGAAGCTAATGGGATCGTGGGGGTCACCAAGGTAGAACGCCTAAAGCTCCATGGTGACATCAAGATCACCTTCGCCGAGATGGGCATGCCCTCTCAACTCGCGGAGATCCCAGACATCAACGGCATTCCTTTTAAAATGCTTGCCTTCATGTGGGACAACTTGAAGCTGGGTGTAATCTCCCACGCCGAAATTGCCCACATGGACAAAGCAGAGCTGAGTGAGCTCCTCAAGGAGCAGCAGCTCCAAGTTGTGAAGAAGCTGTCCGACACCACTGCCCTCATCGGACACCACTCCACCCTGCCCAAGGAAGCTCAACTGGCGTGGGTAACTATGCCAGTCAAGCCCTACTGCAGACCGAAACGGTGTTACAAATGCCAGCACTATGGACACACTGTAAACAAGTGTGAGGCGCAGGAAGACACCTGCTCCATGTGTGGCAGCCCTGGACACCGCTACACGGCCTGCCCCAACACAGAGAAAAAATGCGTTGCCTGTGGTGGCCCACACTCCTCCGCCGACCGGACCTGCCCCAGATGGAAGGAGGAATGCAGGGTAGCCAAGGCTCGTCTTGAGAAAAAACTGAGCTACAAAGAGGCCCTCCTTGCTGTACGCTCCCAAGAAACGAAAAAACCAGCAGTAAAGAAAAACCAAGAAAAGAAAACTCAACAGAAGCAGCCCACCACACAGAACCAAGAACACCACGTGGCCCGTGGTGCTGAAGCCCACGCGGCCAGTGGTGCTGAAGCCCACGCGGCCAGTGGTGCTGAAGCCCACGTGGTCAACCTCTCCCTCTCTGAATTCTTCCACACCTATGAGGACTTAAAATACGAGGAAGACGAACAAGAAGACCCAAACACAAACGAATGGACAATTCAAGAGAGCAAGAAGAGAAGGAGAGAGAGAAGAAAATCGACATCAAGCTAAGAAGACCAAGACATCCCCTCCACACAAGAAACCAAAACACAACCAAGCCGACCAAGCACTGAACATCCATTGCCCAACCCAACACGCACCTGACGCCTGACCTGACGCTTGACCTGACGCTTGACCTGACGCTAGCCTGGCCTTGTCTTGTCGCCTCCCTGCCGCGTCCAGCCGGGTTGTTGCTGCTGCCCCCATCTTATAATCCCTCACGCAAGCGGTGTTTAGCCACTGCATCTGTTCTCTCCTCCTAAAATTCACTTCACTCCTCCCTTTATTCTTCTCCTGAACCTCCTTCCCCCCTGTCACTAGCATTTTTCGATTCGATTCGGCGAATCAGACACTCTCTCTCCCTCACCATGAACGGATACGAGTTTGTTAACGTGGCGCGGATACGTCCGGACACGCCGACCTGCCCCAAGAAACTAAACCTCCTAGTTCTCCAGAAGTTTTTCGAAGCTAATGGGATCGTGGGGGTCACCAAGGTAGAACGCCTAAAGCTCCATGGTGACATCAAGATCACCTTCGCCGAGATGGGCATGCCCGCTCAACTCGCGGCGATCCCAGACATCAACGGCATTCCTTTTAAAATGTTTGCCTTCATGTGGGACAACTTGAAGCTGGGTGTAATCTCCCACGCCGAAATTGCCCACATGGACAAAGCAGAGCTGAGTGAGCTCCTCAAGGAGCAGCAGCTCCAAGTTGTGAAGAAGCTGTCCGACACCACTGCTCTCATCGGACACCACTCCACCCTACCCAAGGAAGCTCAACTGGCGTGGGTAACTATGCCAGTCAAGCCCTACTGCAGACCGAAACGGTGTTACAAATGCCAGCACTATGGACACACTGTAAACAAGTGTGAGGCGTAGGAAGACACCTGCTCCATGTGTGGCAGCCCTGGACACCGCTACACGGCCTGCCCCAACACAGAGAAAAAATGCGTTGCCTGTGGTGGCCCACACTCCTCCGCCGACCGGACCTGCCCCAGATGGAAGGAGGAATGCAGGGTAGCCAAGGCTCGTCTTGAGAAAAAACTGAGCTACAAAGAGGCCCTCCTTGCTGTACGCTCCCAAGAAAAGAAAAAACCAGCAGTAAAGAAAAACCAAGATAAGAAAACTCAACAGAAGCAGCCCACCACACAGAACCAAGAACACCACGTGGCCCGTGGTGCTGAAGCCCACGCTGCCAGTGGTGCTGAAGCCCACGTGGTCAACCTCTCCCTCTCTGAATTCTTCCACACCTATGAGGACTTAAAATACGAGGAAGACGAACAAGAAGACCCAAACACAAACGAATGGACAATTCAAGAGAGCAAGAAGAGAAGGAGAGAGAGAAGAAAATCGACATCAAGCTAAGAAGACCAAGACATCCCCTCCACACAAGAAACCAAAACACAATCAAGCCGACCAAGCACTGAACATCCATTGCCCAACCCAACACGCACCTGACGCCTGACCTGACGCTTGACCTGACGCTTGACCTGACGCTAGCCTGGCCTTGTCTTGTCGCCTCCTTGCCGCGTCCG
>NW_024715082.1:0-11791 GCF_018991925.1 Homarus americanus
GAGTGTCTGAGGTGTACCTGGGAGTGTCTCAGGTGTACCTGGTAGTGTCAGAGTTGTACCTGGATGTGTCAGAGGTGTACTTGGGAGTGCCAGAGGTGTACCTGGGAGTGTCAGTGGTGTACCTGTGAGTGTCAGGTGTGTACCAGGGAGTGTCAGAGGAGTACCTGGGAGTGTCAGCGGTGTACCTGGGAGTGTCAAAGCTGTAACTGAGAGTGTCAGAGGTGTACCTGGGAGTGTCAGAGCAGTACCTGGGAGCGTCAGAGGAGTAACTCTGAGTGTCAAAGGTGTACCTGGTAGTGTCATTGGTGTTCCTGGGAGTGTCAGAGGTGTACCTGGAAGCGTCAGAGGAGTACCTGGAAGTGTCAGAGGTGTACCTGTGAGTGTCTGAGGTGTATCTGGGAGTGTCTGATGTGTACCTGGGAGTGTCTGAGGTGTACATGGAGTGTCAGATGTGTACCTGGCAGTGTCAGCGGTGTACCTGGGAGTGTCAGGGGTATACCTGGGAGTATCGGAGGTGTACCTGGGAGTGTCAAAGGTGTACCTGGGAGTGTCTGAGGTGTACCTGGGAGTGTCTGAGGTGTACCTGGGAGTGTCTGAGGTGTACCTGGGAGTGTAAGTGTTGTACCTGGGAGTGTCAGAGATGTACCTGGGAGTACCAGAGGTGTACATGGGAGTGTCAGTGGTGTGCCTGGGGAGTGTCAGTGGTGGCTGGGAATGTCTGACGTGTGCCTGGGGTGTAAGGGTGTGTGCAAGTGTCAGGTGTGTGCCAGGGGTGTCAGAGGAGACACTTCAGGAGTGTCAGAGGTGTGCCTGGAGTCAGGGGTGCAGATGTCAGAGATGTGCCTGGGGTGTCAGGAGGTGTGCCTGGGGTGTCCAGGGGTGTGCGTGGGAATGTCTGGGGTGTGCCTGCAGGGGGTGTATGGGGTGTGCCTGGGAGTGTCAGGTGTGTACCAGGGGGAGTGTCAGAGGAGCACCTGGGAGTGTCAGAGGTGTACCTGGGAGTGTCAGGGGTGTATCTGGGAGTGTCAGAGATGTACCTGGGGGTGTCAGAGGTGTACCTGGGAGTGTCAGAGGTGTGCATGGGAGTGTCTAAGGTGTACCTGGGAGTGTCTGAGGTGTACCTGGGAGTGTCAGAGGAGAACCAGAGAGTGTAAGAAGTGTACCTGGGAGTGTCAGTGGTGTACCAGGGAGTGTCAGATGTGTGCCTGGGAGTGTCAGAGGTGTACCTGTGAGTGTCTGAGGTGTACCTGGGAGTGTCAGAGGTGTGCCTGTGAGTGTCTGAGGTATACCTGGGAGTGTCAGAGGTGTACCTGGGAGTGTCAGAGAGTATACCAGGGAGTGTCATTAGTACCTGGGAGTCTCAAGGTGTACCTGGGAGTATCGGAGGTGTACCTGGGAGTCCTCAGGAGTGAACAGGAGTGTCAGAGGAGTACACCAAGTGTCAGAGGTACCTGGGGTATCAGGAGGTGTACCAGGGAGTATCGGAGGTGTACCTGGATGTCAGAGGTGTACCCAGGAGTGTCAGAGGTGTACCTGGGAGTGTCAGAGATGTACCTGGGAGTGTCAGTGGGTGTATCTGGGGTGTCAGGCGTGTACCTGGAGTGTCAGAGGTGTACCAGAGATGTCAGTGGGTACCTGGGAGTGTCAGAGTGTGCCTGGGGTGTCCAGAGGTGTGCCTGGGAGTGTCGGAGGTGTACCTGGGTGTGTCAGAGGTGTACCTGGAAGTGTCAGAGGTGTACCTGGGAGTGTCACCGGTGTACCTGGGAGTGTCAGAGGTGTACCTGGGAGTGTCAGGGGTGTACCTGGGAGTGTCAGGGGTGTAACTGGGAGTGTCGGAGGTGTAACTCGGAGTGTCAAAGGTGTACCAGGGAGTGTCAGAGGTGTACCTGGGAGTGTCAGGGGAGGTGTACCTGGGAGTGTCTGGGGTGTGCCTGGGGTATATGGGGTGTCTCTGGGGTGTCTGGGGTGTCCCTGGGGTGTCATAGGTGTACCTGGGGAGTGTCAGAGGTGTGTCTGGAAGTGTCGGACGTGATGTACCTGGGGAGTGTCAAGAGCTGTACCAGGGAATGTCAGTGGAGTACTAGGGTGTCAGAGGTGTACCTGGGAGTGTCAGAGGTGTACCTGGGAGTGTCTGGGGTGTACCTGAGAGTATATGGGGTGTACCTGGGAGTGTCTGAGGTGTCCCTGGGAGTGTCATAGGTGTACCTGGGAGTGTCAGAGGTGTATCTGGAAGTGTCGGACGTGTACCTGGGAGTGTCAGAGCTGTACCAGGGAATGTCAGTGGAGTACCTGGGAGTGTCAGAGGTGTACCTGGGAGTGTCAGAGGTGTACCTGGGAGTGTCAGAGGTGTACCTGGGAGTATCAGAGGTGTACCTGGGAATGTCAGAGGTATACCAGTGTAATGAGACAAAATCTCACATGAAGAGGTAAGTTAGGAGCTTATAGTAGTAGAGTATTATAGCGAGAGGAAATGGTAGCGTGTCTCGAGGGTGTGATGTCAACACTGTATATTAACACAGGCACAGTACAAGTGTAGTATATAAAACACCAATGCGTGTTACAGCTTTATTTTACTAGTTCAATAGGGGGGATTAATAGGGGGGGTTCGTACACAATTTATGATAGACTATGGTATTCTCGTATAACCTAACCTCACAACTAGAATGGGCACTTCACTAAGTCGATCGTTGGGGAGGTTCGGGATCACTGCACTTCCACAGACTACACAGCCAGCACTTACTGTTACACGTGGAGTTGACAGCACTTTGTCGATGGACCCGGGTTGAGACTTCGGCACACTTAATGGCGGTCTTCTCTCGAGCGGGACTCGGGGACCTGGTAGCTGGCCCTTCCTGGTTACAGACACTCTCTCTCGTGAGAGGAGCTCCAGCCCCTATATATTAGTCGAGCCGGGGGGTGACCTCTCCTACTGAACTGGGTGTGTCTTGACCGGGTTGTCGGGTCAACAGGAGTGCTGGCTAATTAGCGGGTCCTTGAATTACTCAGGTCATGACGCCGGGTAGAGCTGATCGAGTGGTGGTGAGAATTCTGGTTCCCTAGTGTCAGGTCTGGGCGGCTGTGTGCAGGTGCCGTCCTGCCCAGGTGTCTTGGTTAGGTGCGGTTTGTAGGTCACCCGGCTAACTCACGTCATTAGCGGACGAAGTCAAGTCCCTAGGGTCGACCTGAGGTGTGTCAATCCGGGATGTGATGGTGCCACGAGGTCTGTAGTGCTTGCTGTTACATGTGACATAATTCCAGGCTGTAAGCTTTGGTCTGACAAACAATCATTACACCTCCCGCCAAGACCAAAGCTTCACCACAGAGACTGATGTCACATATAGACATCAACATCACGTGTGGTAGCAGAGATAATCCCTGGGGCGATAACATAGTCTCACATTTACAAACAACAATCTCATAGGTGTATGTTTTTCTACTGGCGCTAGTTTGATCTGACGAAGCTCACTATACCTCCCGCCAAGATCAAAGCTTCTATGCCAGACAGTGGATGTTTACAGTGGGTGACAAAGCGAGTGCACATCCTGCGAAAATAGCTACTGAGATGCAAAGTATACACCTCACATCCTACCATAGTCTGATAATATTTAAAAATTTAAGCGGCTAAGCTAAATATACGGAAAAGGAAAGATGGATGTAGATATGAAGGGGAAAGAGAGCGCCTAGGCAGGTGCTTGTCGGAGAGCGTCACTTAAGGAAGTTAAATGAGGGTACACAGTCGGAGGTTTGAAAGGTTATGCAATGGTGTTGCTTGCCCTGGCTTATTTCTGCTTAGGTTCCCTAGCGTTAGTATCTTCAAACCTGGAATAGATTTACATACTTGTTGCTTCAACTGTTAAACTCTTGCGCAGGGCAGCACATACAACATATATAATAATAAGATACATGGCCGCTTAAAAAAAAGGGGGGGGGGAAGGTTGGGGCAAAATACAACTTGTGAACAAAAAGAAATATTTGTACATACTAAAAAGGCAGCAGAAATTATTACAAGATACAATGGCAAAAACAAAAACTCGTCAGCATTCGTCGAGATCCCGGGTGGCGGGTGGTCCGTCACCACCTCCACCAATCGGTGTCCAGCATCAGGGTGGACGGCGCAGTAGATGTGGTGGTTGGCGTTTCCTGTCCCGTCCTGGGGTCTGCCGCGGTGTGTCGCGTGCCTCACTTCCTCCACTTGAACTTCTGTGTGGAGCGGCAGTTCCTGACGCATTCCAGATGGATTTTTCTAGTCCCATCTGAGTTTCCTCTGTAGAGTCTCATTTTCCGTCGTGGTCCAGATGGATTTTTCTAGTTCCATCTGAGTTTCCGCCCTTCCCGGCCGGGATCAGCCGGTCCACTGCTAGGGGTGTCATCGCTTTGGATGGCGTGTAGGGCAGGGTCCACGGACAAGAGTTCGCCCTCCGTACGTGAGTGTCGGCGAGACCCCTGACCGTCCTGTCCCACACCCTCACAGTGGTGAATCCCTCCCTGGGTGGGCCCCCCAGGGTTTGCTTGTTTCTTCCTCTACTTGTAGTCAGGTCACTTCTGTTTCGTCCCCGATGGTGTGGTAAACACCGGCGAGGCAGATCCCCGGTGGGCCAAGGTCAGCCATTACTTGTCTGGTACCTGGTGGATCCATTCCCGGAGTGGAAGTGCGTGGGACCAGTTGACAGGTCCTGAAACGTAGGGAGCTGTCGTCTGCAGCGCCACTGGGACCTCTAGTTGTTTGTTGCCTGTTGCTTGCTGCTCCTGAAGTTGCAGGTCGGGTTTTCGGGATTTTCTCCTGGGTTCCAAGGGGACGACCTGATTCCCTGCCTGGAGCTGGGAGCTGCGCTGGTCCTGCATGGCGTAGCTTACTCAGGCTGATGGTACCCATAGATGTTGTCTGTCAGTATTGTGGGCTGTGAGACCGTAGCCTCGGTGCGTGTCTCGTCGTTCAGCAGGCGAGCGACGAGACACAGCCCAGTGTCTTCAACCAGATCGAGGGCCAGCATTATGCAAGCCCGTTTCTGGGGCTTGGGGCTTGCAGTGTCGACGTGAAGGCGTCACCCATTCGCCGCGGGGTTGCCCGCTGCGTGTCCCGCTCGTCTCGGGCATCCATTATGAGTCAGGATGCGTTGGTCTCAGCTCATCTGGTAGGGGGTCGGCTGCAGCTGTGGTGGTGTCATCTCCGACTTTTGTGTGGAGTCAGGGAGACCTCGCCCAGGCCCGTGAAGAGCAAGGGCGGTGCTGACTCTGTAGCTTAGTAGAAAGACAAGATCCCGGGGTGGAGAATCAACAATTAGAAGTGCCCCTAGACTCGTTACTTTAATCTATGTTCTGTGACCTGGTGTTATATCTATGAGCCCTAATCTGATCAGGTATTACTGGTACAAGTGGGGCAGTAGCTCGGGGAGTTCTCTGATTATTACTTGGGGTGTGAGGTACCTGATTGTTCTGAGGGGGGTGGTCAGCTGCTGGTGGAGGGATAGGGTGTTGGGAAGGGAATGTTACCCCTAGAGGGGGCTGGTTGGTGAGGCCTGATTTGTTCAAGACGTCATCGTCGACAGTTGCCAGCTTCAATCTATTCACATGCACAGTTTCCTTACGTCCCCCCTGGCAAAGCGGGGAAATAGTGAAGTTTACTTTGCTGGGTTGGGCGGTTACTCTATATGGGCCCTTCCATCTCTGTTGCAACTTAGAGGGGGTGTCGGGGGAGGATGATTCGTTAGTTAGGAAGACCAGGGTACCTACGGTAATATTGGAAGGGGTGACCCTGAGGTTATAGTAGGTGGCGTTGTGTAAGTGACCTTTCTTGTTTAGTTCCTGCACCCGAGTAAAGACCGTTTGTAACCTGTTTTGCAAGACAGAAGGGTAGTCCTCGCCATAGGATAGGGGTGGGGGGTTGATTACACCAGCAGGAAGGTTTGGATCCCTACCAAAGTGAAGGAAGTAAGGAGTGTTATGCAGGGTGGTATTAATTGCGGTGTTCATGGCCAGTTGTGCAAGAGGTAGCTGATCGTCCCAACCGCCGTACTGATTATTAACCAAAAACGACAAGTGATCTTTCAACGTGCGGTGGGAACGCTCAACCATGGCATTAGCCTGTGGGTGGTAACTAGTGGTTAGATTTGACTTAGCCCGCAGCAAGTCGCACGCCTTCTGAAAGATGCCCGAGGTGAACTCTGTCCCTTGATCACTTACAATGACCCGGGGGCATCCATGAGTACCAACGTATTGTAACAGGGCTTCACAAACTGTCTCTGCGCGTTTATCGGGGATGGGTATATAGGTTGCAAAACGTGAATAGTGATCGACGATGGAAACAACGTATCTGTTTCCCCGGTGTGAACGTATTGACATGTCAGTTAGATCGATCGATACCCGTTCCAAGGGCTGAGAGGCTGGTGGAAACTCCTGCAGCTCTCCCTGTCTCTTTGGGGTACCCTTCCTTAACTGACACGGCAGACATCCTTTGACAAATGCCCCAACCTTTCGCGCTAGATTGGGCATGAAAAACATAGAGCGTGCACGTGCATATGTGCGACATTCACCCGGGTGGGCTGCGAATTGGGAAGAGTGAGCTACTTCTAGGGCCGAGTTTTCCAAGGATGCGGGGATGACTACGAGTTCTGTGGGCTGTTCATCATCCTGTTTCATAGTAACAAGATACAGGACTCCGCTTAAAAGACTGAAATCACAAAGTGAGGCTTTGTTGACCTTCTTGGGGAGCGGACCCCCTTCAAGGAACTCAATGACCGGACCCCACTGTGGGTCTTCGAGTTGGTGTTGGCGCACCTCGTTAGGTGATAGGTCCCCAAAAATGGGCTGAGTCATGCTGCTAGGGTTCCCGACATTATTTATAGGTAATACATTACGGCTCAGTGCGTCTGGTACTACGTGGTTCTTGCCTGGCTTATGCAAAATGGAGAAGTTATACGCATTTAGAAAGACTGCCCAGCGTGCTACCCGTGCATTAGGAGTTTTACCTTGGAAGATATATATTAAAGGACGGTGATCAGTGATTACATAAAAGTGTCTACCAAATAGGTAAGCATCAAAGGAAGTTACGGCCTTGACAATAGCCAAGGCTTCTTTCTCAGTTGTGGAGTAGCGGAGGGCAGCTCCGCTCAATTTCTGGGAAAAATAAGCAATAGGGATGGGGTTATCTTCACCACCTTGCATGAGACAGGCTCCCAGTGCTTCGTCGGAAGCGTCAGTGTGCACGTAAAACGGCTGCGTGAAGTCCGGCAGTGCTAACATTGTTGCCGACTTCAATAAGTCCTTAAGATGGTTAAAAGCTTTATCTGCCTCCCCCGACCACCGGAACTGAACCGACTTCTTTGTAAGTTTCGTAAGGGGGAGGGCCGCCTCTGAAAAGTGAGGGATGTGACGTCTGAAAAAATTGGCGGTGCCGAGGAACTGTTTCACACACCTGGCTGTGGTGGGAGGTGGCATCTCTGCTATCGCTTTCACTTTCACCGGGTCGGGTCTAACGCCGCCATGACCTACGATGAATCCCAGGAATTTAACTTCCTGGCGCGCGAACGCGCATTTCCTAAGGGACACTTTCAGTCCGGCCGCTTTCATGACCGAGAGAACCTCATCTACATCCTGCATGTGCGAATCCATGTTTTTACTATAGACGATAACATCGTCCAGGTAAGCCATAGCGTTCCGCCCAAGCACGGGTGTGAGACTGTGGTTCACAGCCCTCATGAACGTGGCCGGTGCTCCCTTTAACCCGAAAGGTAACCTGTTGAAACAAAATAGACGGCTGCCGTCCGCGAAAGCAGTTTTGGGGCGGTCAGCCGGGTCGACAGGTATACTCCAGTACGCATCCTTGCAGTCTAGAACTGTGAATATAGAAGCTCCGTTCAATTGGTCCAGTGTCTCGTCAATTCTGGGCAGGGGATAGCTATCAGCAATGGTGTCCTTATTAAGTTCCCTATAGTCTACACAGAATCTAGTTGACCCGTCCTTTTTTCTGACTAATACTACCGGGGAGCAATAGGGGCTAGTACAAGGGGAGATGACACCACGTTCTTCCATTTGGCGACATAAGTCCCTAATTTGAGTTTTAGCCGCCTCAGGAAGTCTCCACTGCCGTACTCTGGTGGGGGGAGCGGAGCCTGTATTAATTTTGTGTGAAGCTGACATCAGGCCGAGGTCCTGATCTGAAGTTGCAAATAGATCTTCATGCTGCTTTATTATAGAGCGTAGACGTTCTCTAATAAGGGTGGGTAGGTGATCTATGTCAAGGGATTCTATTGCAGCGGCGAACATTTGCTGTGACTCTACGAATTCTGTGTCACTCCTAATGTTATATCTCGTAGAATCGAAATGCTCCAGATCCTCTACTTTATCGACCGCACAGACTGTTCCCACTGAATGACCAGGAGTAAGTTTAAATTCCCTGGGGGTGGGGTTTATGACTGGGACGCTAGGCTGCTGAGTGTTAATGAGCCCCGACTGCATGTATGGGGACATTTTATGAGGGGTTTCAACAAATACATACTCCTGATCCTCCGTGGAACTGTCGAACGACCTTGACCATCGAACGGGCAGAACAACACTAGAGTGGGGGGGGATGACAGTGGCGCGCGTCGGGTGTAGCTGGGGGGCTTGTGGTGCGGGGGGCTGGGGGCGTTTAGGCTTAATGAGGTGGACGGGCAGACCAGACCTATTCCTAATAGGAGTACCTGCATAATCTCTACCATCTAGTGTCACGGTATACCGGCTCCCATCAAACTGGATTCCATACTTAAACCTACACAAGAAATCTGACCCAATAAGAACATCCCCTGGGAAAAGATCACCGCTTACCACAACCAGCGCGTGAACAACTATCTTATCTCCTAAGTCTACAGTTATATCTCTGGAATCCAATGTTGAGAGGCGGTTCCCCGTGACGCCACGTAACTCAGGAACTTTATGCTTTCCCCCTAGGCTCATCTTGGAGGCCACGTTCTGTTTCACCAAGGACACCGAAGAGCCTGTGTCAATGAAAGCTTCAACCCGTTTCCCTCCCATTTTCAACTTAATAATTGGCCTGTCTTCCCTAGTCACCATCAACGCCTCGCCCTTGTCTTTAGTAGTAGGGACATAACCTGCGAATGTGTCCCCACTCGGCACATGCGTAACAACGCATTCCGGTGTATGGACACTCTCTGCGGGTATGTCCCTGGTCGCCACACCCATCGCACTGGTTTCCCTCACATTGAAAGGGACATCCGTGCACCGCGTGGGACCATGCCCCACAGGAGGAGCAGCGAAAAGGCTTCGGAGCTCTATACCAGCTATCCCGCATGGGCGGGCCCGGGCGCGCACTTGTGACTGCACGGGGGCGGGGGTCAATCCCAGCCCGCGCCCCGCGGGTCCCTGCCCCGGACTGCCGGCCGCCCCGTGGTGCATTACCCAACGTGTTTATACCTACTGTATCTAACCCTGGTTGCTCCCGCCCTTCCCCGTGGAACGATGACTGTTCCTGTCGCTTCCTTTCGTCCCGGCTGAGATTCTCCACCATCAGTCTCAAGAATTCATCCTCCCAGACAGAAGGGGTGTTACGTGTAAAGGTGGGAGGTGCGGCGTGAATTGTCGACACAAAACGGGAGGGGGGGGTGGGTTTCCTGAGCTGTATATACCTCTGCACTGCTTTAATTGCGTTCTCGATCGTAGTTATCCCGCTTGCCTCCATGTACGTACGCATCTCGCCGGGTAAGCCCGACAGAAAGTAAGAGAGTACTAGCTCAGGTGGGAAGAATTGTGGGTGATTCACTCTCGCCATCTTCACAGCACTCCCTATGCATGATAGGTAAACATTTAGTGATGAACACTCCTCTAGCTTAATATTAGCTAAACGTGTCATGTGATCTTGTAATGAGTCACCCTGGCTGTAAACTTCCCGTAATCCGTTCGCGAACGTGTCCCACGTGGTAGCATTCTTTATTGTCGGCTTAAATTCTAGCACGCCTTTCGCGTCGCCGCCCAATCGCATACGTGCCGTCCTAAGGCGGCATTCCTCGTATTCCTGAAGGGTATCCGGGAACGCACTTTCAATGTGTCCTAACCACTGTTCCAGCCTATCGGCTGATGTCGCAGGGTCACGGCCATCGCCCTCAAACATGGGTATCTGACCGATTACTTGTGCCTCACTACTCGCTGAGACAGACGTCAGGAAGGGGTCTGGCATGCTGTAGGAGTTGGGAGGTGCTAAGGTGTACGTGAGCGTGGGGGGGGGAGCGGCGAGAGAGGGTGCCGGGTGGTTAAGGGGTAGGGGGGGAGAGTAGGTACTAGTGGATTGTTCAGGGAACGGGAATAGAACGGAAGTTGTCGGTGTAATGTTAACAGAAGTCATATTAGCTTGCGAGGAGGGCTGGGAAGTACTGATCGTGGAAGTCGAAATTGTCAATGTTGACGATGACGTCTGTGGGTGGGACGAGGAGGGGGTTTTACTGACACTTGCCCTGGTTGAGTTCTCGACCATTGTTCCCCGTTACCCAACAATATGTGAACTGGGGAGGGGGGAGTGGATACTGTCACCACTTGTACCACACTGAGGGACAGGAATTATATTACAAATGTTACCACCCTTGTACTGCCTGCTTCGTCAAGATAGTTACGAGCTTACTTTAAAAGGTTCTAACAATCACTGTACTGAACACTAAGGGGAATAGGCGTGAATTCTTACGTTAAGTGCGCTGCCACCATTGTAATGAGACAATAAACAGAGAAGAGGAAGATATATATATATAGGAGAGAGTATAGAGTATAGGAATGTAAAGATAGGAAACTTGGTAGCGTGGCCTGGATGTTATTTGCACAGCGTCACTACGCTTATCTTATCTCGTATGTCAATACACATATATTACTTCTTAAAGGGACAACTTGTTAAACACCTCTTCGATACAACTATTTATTAATTCACTCAATGACATGGACACATTAATATCACTATTATATCGGGGTACTAACACATCATGCTTTACGTTACTTGACACTGACTCTCGGACACACCTGAATGAATACACTTCCCACAGTAGGTAACTCACCCTAGGACGTTCTGACAAGACTCACGTGTACCCTGACGTAGGCCCAGTGAATGCTTGGCTGGGCTGCCTCCTATGAGAGGCTTCTGCTTAGCTGGGGTCTGGTCGGGAAGTCCCCTTCCCGACCTGGGGAGAGGGTGAGCTTGACTCTGAGAATCTCCAGAGTAATGAGCGTCTCCTCAGAATGTTCAAATGACACCCAGGATCAGAATGATGATCAGAATGGTAATGGAATGGTAATGGAATCCCGAATGCCGAATATGGAATGCCCGTGGACGGGACTGTAGGGCCTTTATATGGGGTCGGCCCAGCCGGCTTCTGACCTCTAACAATTAACACTAAACTGGTTTGATCTGGATAATTGTGTGCAGGTGTGGTCCTGGCCAGTTGTCTTGGTTAGGTGCGGTTTGTAGGTCACCCGGCTAACTCACGTCATTAGCGGACGAAGTCAAGTCCCTAGGGTCGACCTGAGGTGTGTCAATCCGGGATGTGATGGTGCCACGAGGTCTGTAGTGCTTGCTGTTACATGTGACATAATTCCAGGCTGTAAGCTTTGGTCTGACAAACAATCATTACACCAGGGAGTGTCAGTGAAGTACCTGGGAGTCTCAAAGGTGTACCTGGGAGTATCGGAGGTGTACCTGGGAGTCTCAGAGGTGAACCAGGGAGTGTCAGAGGAGTACCTGGGAGTGTCAGAGGTGTACCTGGGAGTATCGGAGGTGTACCAGGGAGTATCGGAGGTGTACCTGGGAGTGTCAGGAGGTGCA
>NW_024715083.1:0-9540 GCF_018991925.1 Homarus americanus
CAAAAACAAACATGCTCTCCTTTTGCCTGGCCCTTGAGCTAAGAGGAACCAGTGTCAAAAAAATACTCAGTCCACGTCTCCGAACCTCATGCCGGCAGACCAACCCTCTGAAAATGTACCAGTCCATCTTAGTGAGGCCCTGGACATTACAACCGTACTCTCAATCCCGCTCATGACAGCAACTCAATCCCGCTCATGACAGCAACCACTACTCAACGCACATCTCTGACCTAACCATCTCTCCAATCCCCTCTGCCCTACTCACAACTCCTCCAACTCACCCCCTACAACCTGCCTTTTCTCATTACCATGCACCCTAAACTGTAATCGGTCGGCTTTGTCTTGTCTCTCAGCTGGAGGGCTCGATCAACCTCTCTGAACTACTTACGTACCCCTATATTTCCCACTTGGACCTCACACTTCCTTGACTGCTGGACGTGTGCCTGACATTCACCCCTTGTTTCCTCCCTGAACCGTTGAATGTGTGCCTGAGACTCCCACTTGAACCTGTTTACCTGTGCTTGATAATCCCTCTTTAGGTCTCCGAACTCCTCTCCCAGCTGTACCAAGGTCCCGCGGCCGTCTCTCTTCCTCCTCATACACATCTCTACTGTCAAGCCTAACCAACTCAGTCCGGGCACAAGGATGAGCATCAGTGCGAGTTCAATCCCTACCATTACTAACCAACACATGATAGCGTTCATTATCCCAACCACAGTACTATCAGTCACGACATTAAAAACTACGCTCTGCTACCATTTGTAACCGGTCGGAATTTGCTGGACTTTAATTTCTCACTTGACTTGGGGTTTATTAAAAATTAATAGATGGTAATGGCAGTGGAAGCGCCCCTTTGAGAAAAATCCCGAACCAGCACAAGAACACTTAAATCTACTACACAAATGAACTGTCCGTGACCCGTGGAAGGATAGCGTCTGTGACTGGGATGAATGAGACACACTGTGAAATTTAGACACTTATATTCCCTCCAACACTACAAACACAATCAAATAATGGTACACCAATATGCGCCCCTCTTAACTTAAACTTAAAACACTACTCTGGGGAATAAAAGTTATAAATGACATAGAAATTATTAGAAACACAGGCAACAATAAATTTGAAGTATTAAGAAATGTTAATTGCACACATGAACAGGCCTTACGGGCTTTCACAAAATAATATCAGTCACTTAGGAAATGGTACTAAAAAATAAGAAATTAAATACTCCACAATGAATAGGCCTTAAGGGTTTTCAACAAAATAATATCAGTCACTGAGGAATGGTAATAAAAAATAAGAAATTAAATACTCTACAATGAATAGGCCTTAAGGGCTTTCAGCAAAATAATATCAGTCACTGAGGAAATGGTAATAAAATTTAAGAAATTAAATACTCTACAATGAATAGGCCTTAAGGGCACTCAACAAAATTATAGCACCATAACAGATGTACACTTCCTAACCTAACCTAACCACTACTCTGGGGAACAAGGTTATACCTGAGATCAGAATTATGAAGAACAATTAGAGGCATTAAAAGAATCAAATCACAGTACCACTCTGGTTCCACTTAATGGCACAAACATTCAAAACAATATTATCAAAATTATTTAGAAACTATTAAACTACACACGTCAAGATAATATCAGTCTGAGGAATGGTGTTAACTACACCCGTAATAAGGGAGGGAAAATGTTCCTCTAGGTATCTCCTAGAGACCTAGACTCACGGTCTCAGTGTGTGACCATTGGTTTACTCAGATAGCCTCAGTGTACTCCCAGTGCGTCCATAAAGCGGAAGGGAGTGAGCCAATCAGACCTTGTACAGTTGAGAGAAACTTTAGCTTCCCGTTAGCAAGAGGGTTTCACTAGCTGCTCGGGACATGTGGGGTTGTGCACCGGAGTGGTAAGAACTGATCACCCACTGCTGATGCTGGTCCCGTGTCGTTTTAGTTGTCGGGAGCACTCGTTCACTCAAGAGATCCTTTGCTACCCCGCTAAACCGTGACAGGCCTACACTGATCGGTCCAATGGCGACAATCGCCACCCTCAATCATCAGCGGCAGTCTCAAACGGCAGTCAATCTCTCGCAGTCAACTCCGGTCAACTCCAGTCAAGTGGGTTCTGATGGAAACCCTGAAATGAACTCACTGTTAGCTCTAGTTTACTTTATCACTGCCCTATCTAACCCTGTCTGAGATCGAATGAGACTTACTTGTTATACTGCAATAGCGCAGCACAGGTGACTAGGCCACGTGACTATTTCTGTGACAGACGCGCAGGGACGTCTTGTTTTGTATGAATCCTCCCTGCGACTGAGAGAGAGGCAGCGTCGCGTCTCCTCAAGGCGTTAGCTTAGGTCTACGTGACATATTTTCCGCCTAACTAATAACTCCGTGGGACACCCGTAACATTATTCAGACTGCTAAACGATCTATAATAATTTCAAATTCAATAATAGTCCCATAACTTCATGAATCGCATCATTATTAATTCGGTAAATCACATTTAATATCATATAGGCCTAGTTCCGCAGTCTCTCGCTACGAGCAGGCAGCGCTCCCTCCCCTCAGATGACCTTGAACGCTCAGTATCACTCATGGCGGGGCATTTGAAATTACTCTGAAATTTCTGAATATTACATATATATATATATATATATATATATATATATATATATATATATATATATATATATATATATATATATATATATATACAGAGGAGGGTGAGATCAAGTCCACAGTGGTCAGGTATAGGTAATGACCCTACTAATCTTCAAAAAAAAAGCACCGCAGCGGTCGGTAGTCAGGTCAGAGGGTAAGCTGACCCAACCTTCTCACCTGGTTACAAATCTTCTTAATTACGAAATTATCCAGTTTGTACATACCATTACTCAAATTCATGTTGACGGATTCGGTATGTTTAATGAGACTAGATTCTATGATGTTCCTACTGTCAATTGAATTACATATATATATATATATATATATATATATATATATATATATATATATATATATATATATATATATATATATATATATATAATTTTGGATAAAAGTGACTTCAATGATAAGATGAATTCATTACTTAGTGATGAAAGCACGTATTGTGAGCTTACGAAAGATCCCCTGGAAAATATTAATAAGTTATCTAATTCCAAAATGAAGATGTTATTGAAAAAGAACACCGATCTCATCAAACAGCTCTCTCAAATCAATCCCACTTTACCTTATATGTATGGATTAATCAAAACATACAAGCTTAACAATCCATTACGTCCTATCGTGAGTTCTGTGGGTTCTGTTACTTACAAATTATCCAAGTGGCTGGTAAAATTGATATCCCCTCTTACAGGCCAAATATCTAATTCACATATACGCAATAGCAGTGATTTAATTGATAAACTCAAGAAACACAACGAACCTTGCGAATTAATAAGTTTTGATGTAAATTCACTGTTCACTAGAGTACCTGTGAAAGACTTACTTTCATTTCTTAAAGATAAATTACAACTGCTAGATTTAACTATTGAACATGATACTTTCCTCAAATTGATAGAGTTATGCGTAACTGACAATGTGTTTAGTGCAAATGGGAAGTTCTACAAGCAAGTATTTGGCATGAGCATGGGTAATTGTCTTTCTGCTCCTCTAGCCTGTATTTAAATGGAGTTTTTTGAGTCTAGATTACTACCCAATATAGTGGACTTTATTCCTCCATGGTATAGATATGTAGATGATGTTCTTTGTCTTTGGCCTAAAAACAGTGACCCTTTGGAATTTTTAGACAAGCTTAATAATATTGTCCCTAGTATCACATTCAAAATTGAAAGAGAAATAAATGAATCCCTTCCATTTCTTGATATGCTTATCATGAGAAATGGCCAAAACTATAAATTTAAGGTATATAGAAAGCCCACACAGGTAGACAGTTTCATTCACTTTTTATCCAATCACCTTGAGTCTACCAAAATGTCAGTTTTTTCTGCTATGTTCTTAAGATGTCTGCGTATTTGTGACTCTGAATTTATTGACGACGAATTTAAACACATTCGTTCTATTGCACAGAAACTTGGGTACCCTTCTGTGTTTGTTGATCGTTGCTTTAAAAGGGCTAAAAAATCCTTTCATTCCTCTGTAACCAGACAAGTTCCTACACTTAAGAATATTTTGACTCTGCCCTATCGTGATGAATTTGTCCCTTTAGTTCGGTCCCTCAAGCTTCTTAATATTAATGTTGTTTTCAAGTATGACTCAACCATTACCAATATGTTAATAAGGAATAGCCCAAGTTTGAATGTAAATGGAAGTGTTTATTGTATTCCATGTAGCCAATGTAATTGTAATTATGTAGGTCAGACAGGAAAAACACTGCAGCTCAGAATCAAACAACATAAGTACAATATCAGAACTGCATCTGAAAGCAGTGCCTTGTTCGTTCATGTTAGGAATAATAATCACCCCATTGCTTGGGAAAAAAGCTTAGAAGTATTCAAATCATCTTGTGTCACAGAAAGACTTCTGGTTGAAGCTAGTTTGATTAAGGAATTAAAATCAATAAACCTTAGTGATGGTCAGTTCAAAACTGATAATATGTTACATAAATTTATTTGTCAGTGGCCCAAGGTTAAAACTGCTTTGAAAACCTTTGATCTTGATGTATGACAGTTATTTTGTGGGTCCCTTTTTTCTGGCCTGACCTGTCTAGTCACGTCACCACCCTTCTCTTAAGCTCCTCTACGGTTGTGTTGGTGTGGGGATTAGTGGATGTCATCATTATGACCTGACCTCATGTTTTTAGGTCACCCTGTATATTTAAGCCTCTCTCTGTCCATGTAATTCAGTTGCCTCTGAAGATGTCTTGAATAAAGACGAAAGCTAAGGTACTCCGTTGTTTCCATTTTCCCGTGTGATTTTATCAAGATATATATATATATATATATATATATATATATATATATATATATATATATATATATATATATATATATAATCAACGACCTCACCAGCATGGAATCGAACCCTCGACCTACTGGGTGGGACTAGGGAACGCTTACCGGCTAGGCCACAAGGACACTAAAAGCAGTTCTAGACTCTGTTATATTTTACACAAAGCCTGTTCATCGAGCTGATGGCGCCGTGAACCTCATTGGGAAACTGCCCGTGCCTCTTATGTGGTGTCAGTAGCATTTTACCGAATCCAGCTGGTATGAAACGCGAGGTACATATGTATACTTCATTTTTAGTCCATATAACACGCGGACTTTGAACATATAATCACACGGGAAAATGGAAACAACGGAGTACCTTAGCTTTCGTCTTTATTCAAGACATCTTCAGAGGCAACTGGATTACATGGACAGAGAGAGGCTTAAATATACAGGGTGACCTAAAAACATGAGGTCAGGTCAAAATGATGACATCCACTAATCCCCACACCAACACACACGTAGAGGAGCTGAAGAGAAGGGTGGTGACGTGACTAGCCAAGTCAGGTCAGAAAAAAGGGATCCACAAAATAACTATCATACATCTAGATCAAAGGTTTTCAAAGCATTTTTAATCTTGGGCCACTGACAAATAAATTTATGTAACATATTATCAGTTTTGAACTGACCATCACTAAAGTTTATTGATTTTAATTCCTTAATCAAACTAGCTTCAACAAGAAGTCTTTCTGTGACACAAGATGATTTGAATACTTCTAAGCTTTTTTCCCAAGCAATGGGGTGATTATTATTCCTAACATGAACGAACAAGGCACTGCTTTCAGATGCAGTTCTGATATTATACTTATGTTGTTTGATTCTGAGCTGCAGTGTTTTTCCTGTCTGACCTACATAATTACAATTACATTTGCTACATGGAATACAATAAACACTTCCATTTACATTCAAACTTGGGCTATTCCTTATTAACATATTGGTAATGGTTGAGTCATACTTGAAAACAACATTAATATTTAGAAGTTTGAGGGACCGAACTAACGGGAAAATTCATTACGATAGGGCAGAGTCAAAATATTCTTAAGTGTAGGAACTTGTCTGGTTTGAGAGGAATGAAAGGATTTTTTAGCCCTTTTAAAACAACGATCAACAAACACAGAAGGGTACCCAAGTTTATGTGCAATAGAACGAATGTGTTTCAATTCATCGTCAATAAATTCAGAGTCACAAATACGCAGACATCTTAAGAACATAACAGAAAAAACTGACATTTTGGTAGACTCCAGGTGATTCGATAAAAAGTGAATGAAACTGTCTACCTGTGTGGGCTTTCTATATACCTTAAATTTATAGTTTTGGCCATTTCTCATGATAAGCATATCAAGAAATGGAAGGGATTCATTTATTTCTCTTTCAATTTTGAATGTGATACTAGGGACAATATTATTAAGCTTGTCTAAAAATTCCAATGGGTCACTGTTTTTAGGCCAAAGACAAAGAACATCATCTACATATCTATACCATGGAGGAATAAAGTCCACTATATTGGGTAGTAATCTAGACAGTTGTAATTTATCTTTAAGAAATGAAAGTAAGTCTTTCACAGGTACTCTAGTGAACAGTGAATTTACATCAAAACTTATTAATTCGCAAGGTTCGTTGTGTTTCTTGAGTTTATCAATTAAATCACTGCTACTGCGTATATGTGAATTAGATATTTGGCCTGTAAGAGGGGATATCATCTTTACCAGCCACTTGGATAATTTGTAAGTAACAGAACCCACAGAACTCACGATAGGACGTAAAGGATTATTAAGCTTGTGTGTTTTGATCAATCCATACATATAAGGTAAAGTGGGATTGATTTGAGAGAGCTGTTTAGTGAGCTGTTTAGTTGGAATGAGCATGGGTAATTGTCTTTCTGCTCCTCTAGCCTGTATTTATATGGAGTTTTTTTAGTCTAGATTACTACCCAATATAGTGGACTTTATTCCCCCATGGTATAGATATGTAGTGATGGGTTGTCAGACCACAGCTTACATCTCAGAAACAGTCCAGACCTGACCCGACATTAGGGGGGTCAAGTGTAAGGGTAACCCTCGCGGCGGCCCAAGGGTTACAAATCAACCAGGCTCCCCTCCACATGTCACACGGCCCCAACAAATATGTAAGACACACAGTGAGCAAAGGAGCCACCTGCGGTCCTTCCCCAATTTACACAAGGAACCTACAGTACATCCCAGACAAGGCCCAGACCTATCCTCACATTAACCAGGTTTAATGTAACCCTCGAGCCCAAGTCAAGGGGCCACAAATCAACCAGAGCCTCTCATGTCACACGGTCCCACCAACGATGTTAACAGGCAAGCATTCATCTGAAGATTTCTCCAGAATATACAACAACTTATAGTCTCAGAAAAAGTCCAGACCTGACCCTACATTAGCGAGGGCAAACGTAAGGAGACCCTTCGCCGCCCCCCTGATCAGCTCAACCTGACGTCTCAATATATATGACGTCGTAACCTCAGGTGGTGTCGTCTGATCCGGCCCTCTCGAGCAGTCGAACCTGGGGATCGGAGGATTCCTGGCGGTCGCTCACGGGAGGAGAGTCACGCAAGACTTCCCTCCCCGACTTCCCTCCGGTGCCCAGCTAAGCAGTCTCCCATAGAGACAACCCAGGACCACCTGCTAGACCTTCCCCAGGTCACGTGAGTTTTTGTCAGAGCTTTCCATGGGATGAGTTACTTACGTGGGAAGTGTATTCATTTCATGTTCGTGTCCGAGAATCAGTGTCTAGTAACGTAATATGATGTCCTAGTAACGTAAATATAATGTCCTAGTAACTTCGATAGAAGGTGTTATTAATGTGTCCATGCCATGTTCGTAATTAATAAACAGTTGTAACGAAGCGGTGTTTGAGAAGTCGTCCTTAAGAACGTAATAGATGTGTGTTGACGTATGAGATACGATAAGTGTAAGTCCAGTTCAAATAACTAACACGGCCACGCTACCAAAGTCTTCCTCTCTTTACACTTCTCTTACTATCAATATTCTACCTATATGTAATCTTCTTCTTGTGAGATTTAAATACTTCTAAGCTTTTTTCCCAAGGCAAATTCCTACACTTAAGAATATTTTGACTCTGCCCTATCGTAATGAATTTGTCCCGTTAGTTCGGTCCCTCAAGCTTCTAAATATTATTAATGTTGTTTTCAAATATGACTCAACCATTACCAATATGTTAATAAGAAATAGCCCAAGTTTGAATGTAAATGGAAGTGTTTATTGTATTCCATGTAGCAAATGTAATTGTAATTATGTAGGACAAACAGGAAAAACACTGCAACTCAGAATCAAACAACATAAGTATAATATCAGAACAGCATCTGAAAGCAGTGCCTTTTTCGTTCATGTTAGGAATAATAATCATCCCATTGCTTGGGAAAAAAGCTTAGAAGTATCTAAATCATCTTGTGTCACAGAAAGACTTCTGGTTGAAGCTAGTGTGATTAAGGAATTAAAATCAATCAACCTTAGTGATGGTCAGTTCAAAACTTATAATATGTTACATAAATTTATTTGTCAGTGGCCCAAGGTTAAAAATGCTTTGAAAACCTTTGATCTAGATGTATGATAGTTATTTAGTGGGTCCCTTATTTTTGTCCTGACCTGACTAGTCACGTCACCCCCCTTCTTTTAAGCTCCTCTACGTGTGTGTTGGTGGGGGGATTAGTGGATGACATCTTTTATGACCTAACCTCATGTTTTTAAGGTCACCCTGTATATTTAAGCCTCTCTCTGTCCATGTAATCCAGTTGCCTCTGAAGATGTCTTGAATAAATACAATAGAGTGCTCCATTGTTTCCCTTTTCCCGTGTGATTTTTATCGAATATATATATATATATATATATATATATATATATATATATATATATATATATATATATATATATATATAAGTATATATATATATAAATATATATATATATAAGTATATATATATATATATATATATATATATATATATATCTTGATAAAATCACACAGGAAGAAATGGAAACAACCTTGAAACCTATATATATCATATATACATACATACGTATATATATATATATATATATATATATATATATATATATATATATATATATATATAAATATATATATATGTGTGTGTGTTTTTGCTCGTAACAAGGCTAATAAAGTACTTGGGTTCATACAAAGGAGTGTTAGTTACAAGACTAGAAAGGTCATCCTAAAACTGTATCTTGCTCTTGTGAGACCACACCTGGATTACGCAGTTCAGTTCTGGTCACCGTATTACAGAATGGATATAGAATCCTTGGAAAGAATTCAGAGGAGAATGACAAGACTAATCCCGGGCGTTAGGAACCTTGAGTATAGAGACAGGTTAAAGCATCTTAATTTGCACTCCCTTGAGAGACGTAGAGCAAGGGGCGACCTCATAGAGGTGTATTAGTGGAAGGCAGGGCTAAACAAAGGGGACATTACAAAGGTACTCAAACTATCCAACCAGGAGCGAACTCGTAACAATGGTTTTAAATTAGACAAATTTAGATTTAGGG